>NC_030684.2:18476667-18647387 GCF_000004195.4 Xenopus tropicalis
CACGCCTCATGGAGCCCTAGGAGATTCTATCTTCCCCTGTGTCTGAGTTGTTTTTACCTGAGAGAACAATTCAGACGTTAATATACCGCTCATGTACGGCAGACAGTAGAAGGGAATACAGAAATGTGAGTTCTAGAGTACGTAAGGATCTGACTATCACTGGCAGCCCTACAGAGCCCACAGGAATGTATCTCAAAATACAAAGTAACAGAGACCCAGTCTAAGAGGTAATGGCACAGGGGGAGACGCTGCGGTACCTACAGTCCCACCGTATTGGCCACTCACTGTAGCACAGAGGATTTCCATGTGCTCCACACTACAGAGCAAATGACATATCCTTATGTTCATCCATGTTGCCTTTATAGCATTTAGGTTCTGTTAGCCTAGACAGGGCCTCAAACTTGTAAACAGGGGACCAGTTCACGGGCCTTCAGACGGTTGGGGCGGAATACAAGCTGTGCATCAGCGCGTCACACCGGCCCAAGTGTCTAAGGGGCTAAGGACCACGCTGAGGTAGACAGGTAGTAGTTCAGGGGTGAGGACGCAGCGGAGCGGTAAATGACCTTGGCAGCCGTATCTGCCACGGCCGTTTGGTTTGAGGAGCCCGGCCTAGAGTCTTAACTCGTGTCCTACTAAACTGTGTGCGGAACTAAAACTTGCAGTCTTGAAACTTTTTGCAGTTTCTATTCTAATAATTCTTTGTCTGTGTTACTTTTATAATACAAAAGAGCAATGATATCCTAAAAAAGTATATCCTTATAACGCCACACAAATTTAACATTAAGTCCAGTGGATCTCAGGTGTCCAGGGTACATATAATTCATGTACACTATGAATATTTAAGTATATAAAATCAATAAAGTTTATTAATATGCCTCTTTGCTCTTAAAATACCCTACAGGGGCCTACAACAAACAGTAACGCCTGTATAGACAAATACATTTTACCCAAACGAGAACCATTCCCAAAAGAAATAAAATAATAAGTCACACAAACAATCGTTTGGGATTGGGAGTCGCACCACCAATAGATTTAATATCAACAGGTTGATATATTTTCTTTTAAGACAAGTCACAGAGTCTCAGTGGGGTATTGTGAATCCACATGACTTTCAATGATTATATAATAAGACTCCAATTGATAATTGCCTGTATTTGATGGTATGTGGTAGGTTAACTAAGCTGACTAGATCCATATTTAGTGGCCAAAACAATCCTTACGGTTTATTAAAACGCTTAAATAGTTATTATTGGGTTATTTAACGCTTAAATGGTTTTTAATCAGGACTTTAAGGCATGTGATCCAAAAGTACAGAAAGACCCTTAGTCCAGAAAACCCAAAGCATTGGATATAGATCCTATCCTGTGCCTTCAGGAATATGTGCGCTGCGTATTTCCCCACTCTTGAAGTGTTTAACTTCAAAACGTAGTGACATCTAGTGGGAAACTAAGGGTAGTGCACAAAATTGGACTAACAGTCAATATTCTTGATAAACCACAATTAGAATACATGGGCATACTGCACTTAGGGCCCATTCATTAAAGTATGATTTGTAAAATAATAAGACTTTCTGTGCATGTTCATTCTTTCACGACAAAAAGTCATATTTTTCGTACTTTTCGTTACCCATTCAGCTTTGGTATGGTACTGTTTTTTTAATGCTGTTTTTAAAATAAATACATGGAACAGCCAGTAGAAGAAACCCCTGTAGTGCCCTGACACACTCTAATTGCCATGTTTTGTTCCTGCCACTGGTTAGGCTCATGTCACACAAGCACTTTTGCGTCCCTGGGATATTTTACCAAAAAGTACACATGATTTTCTTCCACATCTACCCAGTCACTTAACCCTTTCACCGACATGCATTTGGTCACTTCAGGTACTTTTATTGCCCAACAGATTTTGAACATTTGTATACTCTTTAATTTAGGGGCCCTTCTGGGGGCAATTTAAATGAGCCAGGGAAAAAAACAATATATCATTTTTTTCAGGACAACTTCAAGGGAACGAAAGGGCAAAATGAATAATTGCTAAACACATTCACTGCGCCGGGGGAGCAATTTTGCAGTACACACTGATGGTTCAAAAACCATTTGCACAGTTGAAGCTCGGATTTTGTTTGTTGGCATATCCCCCCCGCTTGAGCTCTTGCGTGCCTCCCCACTAAGGGCCACTGGCGACCAGAAAACTTTCTGTTTACTGGCCACCAAAGATTTGAGCGGGCAATAGGCGCACACAGTAAGATTGCACGTCAGCACTATTCTATTGCAATTGGGAAACAGCAGGGAACAGGGAGCTGCCGCTAATTCACTGGCGCTGATATGCAACCACCAAATGTTTTCCAAAACGAGGGCAATTTGAGTGGCTTCAGTCTTTAAATATTGGTGGTAAAGTTTTAATCAGTATTATATTGCAAATTTTCCTTATGGACTAAAAAAGGAATGCATATAAGTAGTTATTATTTTTGCCTTACATTACACTTAAAATTAAAAGTATGCTTAGCATTTCGTGTAATCCCCTTCGTGCAACAAGAAATGTGGCTTCAAATGCCTAAACACTAATGTGTATACGATCACAAAAGCTCCAGCAGCACACTGACCCATATCCTAACAGTTGCACTGCTCCAGAAGTCTGCACAACTTCTGATTTCAAGGCCAAATGTTCCTCCTGAACAGTAGGTTTTCCCTTAGCAAACGGCATACATTTCTGGAAGAAATCAGCATTTCCCTTGACAAATTCAATATGGTACATTGGTGGCCTTTTCACTCCAATATGAACCAAACTGCAATTGCTTGTCTAAAATTATCGTTGTTTGTTAATAAAAATGTGTGAACTTTTTTTAAAATTGGTTTCAGCTTTCAAGCATCATATCTCCACATAACATTAGGTACCAAAAAAAACACCCTAAATATGAAGCCAAGGGTCCACTAACAGTTTGATGCAGATGTAGGTACATGGCTAACATGGCATTTAGGGGCCCAAAATAAAAATAATTTTAGCTACCTGGAAAAAAATAACAGCATATTATTGGCATTCATATACGCTCACGACCAGAAAAGTCATAATAGTTTTGAAAGACACGATTCCCCCAAAACAAAACAAGCGCGCCCTTCAACGTCCTAACTATCAACGCAAAGCATTTCCTAGAGTTGGTGATTTGATGACATTTCACACAAAAATCCCTCAAGGCTTCCACTCTGCAGCTTCTATATCCGCACATACATATTAGTGCGCTAAGATTAAAATACACCAGAAGTATGAAATGCCAGGGGTCCTCTGACGAGTTGTTGTAAAGGCCCCAAGAAAAATTTGAAAACAAACTATATTTTTATATATTATATAATTATTCCCTCAAATCCAGATCTCATCCAAATGTCTTTCTACTCCCAAAGCTACGCGAAGTCCCGCAAAGCTTTGGCTAAAATCACCATAAACTTCCACTCTGCAGATCTTCATCTGCTTACCATATGCGATTAGGTACGGTCCAAGATAAAAACACTCTATATATGAATGCAGGGGTCCTCTGAACAGGTTTAATGCCCAACGTGTACAAGGTTTTATGAAAGTACAAAGCAGTAAAGCTGACCCAAAATATACCTTGGGCAATACAAGTCATGTTTATACATTTACACTAATTTCGTGAACAAGACAGCCACCCAGGGTTTGCATAGTGATTAGCCGCCCGAGATAATCTTCATACTAGCGCTGTCAGATCGTTTCCTGAAACACTTTCCCGACCTGGGGATGTATTCTCTCAGCAAGGAAAGCTTAGTAATTGCTTCAAGAAACCGTCAGGACGGCAGCAGTGGCCCCCGCAGAATTACAAGGGGCGTGCAAAAAACAGTTCTGAATGAACTAAAAGAGCCAATTTGCATTTACTTAATATGTGAATTTCAGGCTCTGCGTAGTGTAGCAGAGCTCTATTTACATTCCTCTACTATCAGACCAGCGCTCGCGCCGCCCTCTGCGGCGCTTGTAAATGTAGTGCAGGGGGGCGATGAGGGGCAGCGCATCGGGAGGCAAGAAAGCACCTGTAGGCATCATGTTATGTTTTTACGACACCACGCAGCTAGTAACATTAGTCTGGGATAGAGTGAGAGAAAGCTGGAGCAGTTGTTATAGTAAAGCGTTTGCCCGGCTAAGTACGGTAAGATTGTATTGCTGCGGGCGACTAGAATCTCTCGTCCGTTGTGGCAGTCATCTGCCTTAAAATAATCCTCCAAAATCCGCAGACCTGTAATCTGTAAGATAGAACCTGCTGTATGTACGCCACATGTATAGCAGCCCCATGCGAAGGAAACGGTAAACGCCCCCCATGTTCCTTACTATACCACTCTATCAAATTACTCGTCTTCACTGCAGGTTTTCAACCGGAAAAAGAAGAGAGGAAAAAAGTGAAAGAGGGAATCTCCAAAACACAGCAAATGTCATTTAGAAAATCTAGTTGTTGGTGCAGTCTATAAAAAGTGTCAATTAATAAAAAAATATAAATTTTAGATGGCGTTTAAGGTATGAAAGAACGTATTTACAGAACCAAATTGGTTTCATTTTTTTATCTGTTGAAAGGGTCACAATCCACAATGTGCAAACAAAAAAAAGCATTAATAATAAGACAGTGTAAAATAGATGAAGTAATTTAAAACATTTCTAGGCAAAGCTTTGACACAATTGCTGCCCTACAGACGTTTGGTTCTCTTCAGCTTTATCCTGAGACATTAAACGAGACGTGGATCCTTAATTCTCTATTTCCAAATGATAATTAGATGAGGTATAATGGTCCTGATGGCAAAATGCCCTAAGCAGCGGGACGGGTTGCAATGGAAGTTGTGCTAAAGAGAAAACCCGTTGTTTGCCGAATGTGCCGCAGACTCGAGCGCACTATGTGTTTCTCATCCTTGGTAGAGGCAAACACGGGGCTCGTAACAATAGCATAATAGTGGGCCATACTAGGGAATCCCGATAAGTTATAAATATGTACAGTTTTTTCGTATGTTTTGTTATCGGTGGATTGCTAATGTACTCTCATCAGTTCCTTGACCATCTCCCAATTGTTTCGGCCCACCACCCGCCACATGGGAGAGACCTTTAACGCTTTTCTGGTAATGTATTTTTCTGGTTTTCTGAAGCCAGAGGATTGTTAGGAGTGGATTGTGGCATGTGGACCAGGGTGGACTTTAAATGGGGGGCGCAGAGGCCAGAGAACCGTCCGCTCCAATCTTGACCGCCTTTCATCTTTTATTTTTTTTTGGTCTTTTCTCTCACATAACAAGGCAGTAGGCCGGACTTGAACCAAACAGAGAAAGGCTTCCGGAAGTCTCCTTGCTGCAGTAATAAAAGTTGAGTGAATGAAAGAGCAGCGGCCCCCTGCCTGTCCAAACCGCATTCAGCTCTCCGCCCCAATAGAACTTACAGGATCGGGTGGTGTGAAAGGCTTTCAGTGAGCTCTCATTCGTGGGTTATAAAGCCCCGCCCCTCTTTTGGCTTTGGAATGTGAATGGAACAGCGGAAGAAAGCGGAAAACGGAATTTTGTCTAAGAGAGACGTGAATTTCAATTTGTACCTTGGGGGAGGTTTACTAAAATTGGAAGTTAATGCAATTATTGGCAAAATGAACCAAAAGTTGGTAAAAAGTTAAATAAGTGTATGCCCTCAAAACACCCAAGAAAACAACCTACAAAAAGCCCCAAGAGTTGGTAAAAAATTTACATATATTAATAAATTACAATAATTGTATTAAAGAAACTGCTACTGGGTTTATTGTTGATGTGCTGCTATGTGGTCTATAGGCCGCACATGGAGATGCCACTGAAGGAGGCGGCGGTTATGATAGGCAGCACTGTCCCAGAGTACATGGGGGGCGGATAAAATGTCTCTCCAAAGAGAAAGGGTAATTAGACCAAATGTGTTTGTGGAAACAACACCAGTCATTTAAAGACAAATGCACATAGGCTTGCTCCTTCTGCCCAACAGCGTACACTTCACACTCCCACTTAAAGGCGAAGCATGTTCTCGTCACAAAATAATACAAAATCAGTTATAATTATTTCCCTAAATATTTCTTTGCAGTAGGATTAGTCTGTGGTTTCTCCTTTAAGAGGAGAGGCTACCCATAAATTCATGTATATTAATCCTGGGTTTGGAAAAATGAATCCTCCCCTTTCCCTCACAGGGTCGTTCCCAATTACAACTGCTTACAATTTGCAAAGTCCTCAGACACTTCAGAGGAAGATCAAAGTGCGTGTTATGTCTCCTCCAGACCCTGGCAGACCAGTCAGGGTTCTCCTTTTTTAGAATTTAGTTAATATAAACAATTTGGATAGAATAAGAGTTTATCCGAGAGGCAGTTGCAAGATACAAAGCGCCATGTACTAAGGTTCTGTTCAAAAGCCCCACAGTAGGAGGACCATTGCTTTCTCCTCACTCCTGACCTTGATAAACATTTGGAGGACATTTTCATTGTACCCAAATGCCATAAATAAAGCCATTTCCTGAATTTAACATGCTTGATTTGATGCGTTCCTTCTTCCTGGAATGATGAGAGAAAAGTCTTAATTGAATGAAGCTGCTGATCCCGTGGAACGAGCACTGTACTTTGTAGCACTTGAGCGGTAAAGGGAATCGGAAGGAGAAGGTCGTTCTGCGATGGCCAAACCCGATGATTGCAGGGTTACATGGACTGTACTAGTTTAGGTGGGTAAGGCATTAGTACATCCAGCAGACTGGAGAGCTTCCTTGGTCTTATTCGGTGTAGGGTGGAAAATGACTGCCATTACGTGTAAATATCAATTTCAAGGGAAACCCCAGTGATAGCAAAGATCTTGTGAGATCTGGGGGAACTGATCGATGTGCAGGAACTGAGATGTAAATGTAAGGCAATTTTGCCAATTCTGACTCCAAGTGCTTATAAGATTCTGGAATTCCTCGTTTCTTTATCTCGACCAAAACCTGTTTCTCAGGTTATTGCTAATTCAATTGGAGGTTCACACAAGAACGCATGAAGTTGAATATACATTTAGATTGAATCATTTAATTAAGTCCATTTCCCTGCGAGGCCTCCCTAAAACCATTTTTTGTATTTTATGTCCATCCTTGATCGAGTGTATCTGTGTATTGTCTTGCCAATTCTTTTTATATCGGTTATACCTTGCGCCATAAACAGACACAGTAACATGATGTATGCAGTAGACCTTGTCCATTAAGACTGGAACACCACTTAGACACTAGAACACTGTCAGATTGGTCCAAAGTTAGAGGACTTGTTTGAGTAGTTTGGGAAGTGGGAATTGCAGATTCCGTTTCCGCCCCCATCCGAGTTGTGTGCAGATTGTATCAAACAACCAATTTGTTGCTTCAAGAAAGCGACAATTGGTTTTGTGGATAAAGGAAGGGAGAGGTTTTGCTTTTTTCTTTGATCATTAAAGATAAATGAAATTGTAATCCAGGAGAAAGTTAAGTGGCACAGTAATGTGGAGGAAAATACTTGTAAAGAGAAATATTTAGCTGCACAGTAATAAAACATCACCTTTCCAAGATTATTTGGTGTTATGGTGCCATCTTATGGTGAAGGAGTTGAACTACAAAAGTATTTGGACAATACAGTCCACAACCTCACAGTCCCAAAATTACTGAATATAACAGAGCATTTTTAAGTGTTGAGAAAAAGCTGAAAGCCAGTGATAGGTTCTCCAATATCATAGGAGCGATTTGGAGATATAAAACCTTTCAAAGTGTTGTAGGAGATCTTAACGCCAATAACGTCTGGTTATTAAACTCTTTATGCAGTTGTATTAGACCAAGGGGCATATTCATTATAGTGTGGAAGCCAACATCACAGTCATGTTGCCAATAAAAACCAATTAGCATTAGAATTTGAAACGGTCAACTACAAAAACAAAGATCTTATTGGCTGCTATGGGCAACATTCACCAGTAATGTTTGCCTCCAATGTTAATAATTACTGCCCCAAGTGTAAGACTAATAACCTTATGAACTTACAATAACCATATGAATGCCATGGTCAGAACATAAGTAAATCAGCCTATGCTTCCCAAGTAGAAGCAACAAGGTCAATAAATTCATTCCAAGGCTTAATAGTTGCTATAGTTTGCCTGGAGCTAAAACAAAAACAATTATGCCTCCATGTAGTTGACCGCTTAAAAGCTACAATGCTCAAAAAAGAGATAGGTATGTGGCAAAGCTAACTGGGCGGCCAGGGTGAGAGATTCAACAAGAATAATTAGAAGCCAAAACTCACAATTTCCCTGTGAGCTGAAAGCCTTAAGTACGTCACACCAGTCCTCCTGCCGGATACCGCGACTCACCATCCACACTGTAGGGAGCAGAGTCCGGCAGAGATTTGCAGGCTCCAAATGGGCAGCAGCGTCTCGCTCAGGAGTACTCCAAGTCCATCTCTGTAAAGAAAAGGGACAGCTAGCGGGGGAAAAGGCATCCCTAATTTCACAAAAGAGACTGCAAATAGTCAACTCCAGTCAAGATTAACTGGCGCTCTGAGATCTGCGGCCTGCTTGCTGGGCGATGGCCATGCTCAGAAATACTTAGTACAAGTATTAAGTGAAGGGCTGTCATGTTCACTTACTAGAGTTTTTAATATCTTCGAAACAATTGTTGTTGTTTACTGCTTTGTTCAAAAAATAGCCTTAAAGAAATATTTTTCTATATATATTTTCATGCAGGGAACTGGAGTTGTGAGAGTTGTGAGAGGGATGTTCCCTTGCAAGAACAATGTAATAAGGAACTGATAGATACTACCAAGTTAAGCATAAGAGCAACTTTATCCTGGGCAATATGGAGGGACACTTCTAGATCCAGTTGTTCTGACCCAGTACAATAAGGCACTGGGAAGGTTAATAACAGAAGCTGCTGACACAGCAAATAAGTTTCTCTTTGATGCTGTTCAGATTCCAAAGCTTGCTATTGAACCGTATAAACGCACACTGATTTGCAGAATGCAGTACGCTAGACTCAGGGATAACATTCCCCGTGTTGCTGCTGTTCAGTGCGTAACTGCATCTCCCACAGAGGCTTCTGGGAATCATAGTCTAACAACAGAAAGGCCAGTGACTGCTTGAGACCTGTGCCTGTGGAGAAACCTGTGTATCTGCCGGAAGGATGAAGAAGGCCTGCACAGAATGATGAGCACCATATAAAAACAATAAAAAAAATCTTACCTGACAACAATCTGCTTTCTGATTCCCAGCGTCCCTAAGTATATGTAGGGACCCATAGGGTTAAGCTCCCTATGGTGTTATCCCCTATCTTTAGTAATCTGTTTTGTTATAGGGCAGAGCCCTCTGATCTCAGGTTACTGTTATTAGGCTGCCCTCTATAGGTTTAGCCCAGGTTGACCACTCCCCTTGTGCAGACTATATAGTGTCTGGCACAAGGAAGTGTCTTCCTCTTTGGCTGCTGTTCTCTCAGGCTGCATGTCATCGGGCCTGAGACACACGGTCTCAGTAAAGAGAACTGCCAGTTTTGTAAGTCGGGGACAGGGCCCCGTGAATGAGAACTAGCCAGCACAGACAGGTTTACTTATAGCACCCTCTAGGAGTGGTGAGAGTAGTCAGATTATTTAGTAAGGGCAGTTAATAGCCCCAACCAGGAGTTGTAAAAGGGTTTAGTCCACCCCGGCTCTGTAGTCGTTCTTTAGGGACCGGTTTTATTAGACGCCAGGTACCAGTGTTAGGAGCTCTCCCCTGGACCACAGTCGGACGGAACACTCCCTTCTGAAAGGTCTATATCTCAGGTGTCAACTAATCCTCTGTGCATCCTCCAAGTGGGTTATTCTGTGCCTAAGTGTCACCTTTGTATTATCCACGGTGATCATACATTCTATACTGCTGTGTCTGTGAGTATACCCTGCTGCACTATTAAGCTGTGCCTTTGTCCAATAAATTGTACCATAGTTATTAAGCAAGAATCCTCTGGCGTCCATTATTCTCTATTTGCACTACACACCTCAGCTAGTTGTAGTTCAACTACACCCTCAGCTCCATCTAATTCTCCCATATAGCGGAGGCTCACCCCTTTGTATTAAGTGTCGCAATGTAACCCATGCTCATACTATCACTACTAGCCTGGGTTTGTAAATTGGGTCAGAAAAGCGTTACATATAGATGACAAGAAGCATTTTATGTTTAACTGTGGAGAGAGGCAAAACAGGTGTAAGAACAACATAGAAACTGGTTGGCATAGTTCCATCTGCAACATGTAGGCAGTTAACTTATGGGCAAACTTTGTCTTTAAGTGATAGAGCTCCTAATTTGTGTATGGCCACTCGGGAATTATTGGCCCTGCAAATTCATAGAACTGGGCAGCACTGCAACTAAAGCTCTGCAGCACCACTTGCCAATTCTTTAATACACATTGGGGCACATTCATCAAAGTACGAGTTCGAATCCCGAAATGGGAAAAATTTGGATTAAATACGATAATTTCTGATGATTCGCAAATCGGAACAGTCATGGTAATATATTGTAAAATATTGTACATAAAATTTCGTATCGAACGATCGTAAACGGCGGGAAAACCTTTCTGAATTTGATCCTTCAGTGCATGATTTGGAAGCCTCCCATAGGGCTCAATGGCACTCTGCAGCTCCAACCCGGCCCAAGGAAAGTCTCCCATAGGGCTCAATGGCACTCCTGCAGCTCCAACCCGGCCCAAGGAAAGTCTCCCATAGGGCTCAATGGCACTCTGCAGCTCCAACCCGGCCCAAGGAAAGTCTCCCATAGGGCTCAATGGCACTCTGCAGCTCCAACTCGGCCCAAGGAAAGCCTCCCATAGGACTCAATGGCACTCTGCAAGCTCCAAACCCGGCCCAAGGAAAGTCTCCCATAGGGCTCAATGGCACTCTGCAGCTCCAACCCAGGCCCAAGGAACGTCTCCCATAGGGCTCAATGGCACTCTGCAGCTGGGGCTCAATGGCACTCTGCAGCTCCAACCCGGCCCAAGGAAAGTCTCCCATCAATGGCACTCTGCAGCTCCAACCGGCCCAAGGAAGTCTCCCATAGGGCTCAATGGCACTCTGCAGCTCCAACCCGGCCCAAGGAAAGTCTCCATAGGGCTCAATGGCACTCTGCAGCTAGTCTCCCATAGGCTCAATGGCACTCTGCAGCTCCAACCTGGCCCAAGGAAAGTCTCCCATAGGACTCAATGGCACTCTGCAGCTGAAAGTCTCCCATAGGACTCAATGGCACTCTGCAGCTGCAACCCGGCCCAAGGAAAGTCTCCCATAGGGCTCAATGGCACTCTGCAGCCAACCCGGCCCAAGGAAAGTCTCCCATAGGGCTCAATGGCACTCTGCAGCTCCAACCTGGCCCAGGAAAGTCTCCCATAGGGCTCAATGGCACTCTGCCAATGCTCTCAATAAACACCACCCGGCCCAAGGAAAGTCTCCCATAGGGCTCAATGGCACTCTGCAGCTCCAACCCGGCCCAAGGAAAGTCTCCCATAGGGCTCAATGGCACTCTGCAGCTCCAACCCGGCCCAAGGAAGTCTCCCATAGGGCTCAATGGCACTCTGCAACTCCAACCTGGCCCAAGGAAAGTCATGATACCGAAGCTTGAATGAATCCGAAACTTTTGTACTCTGCGCAACAATACGATTTTGTCGCACAAATTTTGTTGCAAAGTACGAAAAAGTCACGCAAATGTGCGAAAAGTCGTGTAAGGTATGAAAAGTCGCAGAAAATACCCACAGTACGAACCAATATGAATTTTTTGGATTCGGATCAATGGTACTTGATAAATGTGCCCCATAATGTAAGTTTACGTTGAATAATTAATGCATACGTTGCCCCTGTCCCTATCTGGGAAGGACATGCCATGTTGGGGAATATTACAGAGAGGGCAGGTTTGGGGGCTGATTGGGGGCATGCCAGGGTATGTAAGAATAAATAGTGCAGTGTAAGTGCCATTGCGCAGGACATACACTATACCTACATAGAGAATGACATGAACATATTTACCAAAGAAAGGATTTAAAGAGAGAAGTTGCACAAATTACTACACAAATAAAGTAACACGTGTTAAAGGAAAACAAAGGGTTTAACCCCGGGGGCGCCAATTTGTCCGCATCACCCTCTGGCTTATTGACACAACCTTTATTATATTGCGGCTACACTTAATCATCATCATTTATTGGTTGATCAAATTTACCCTCGCTTCTCTGTGGAAACGCACTAGCAGAATGTCTTGACCATTTGGGGGCCTCCTCTCCTTATACAATAATCTCCTTTTCTGTCATACATACAATATAAAAGCTTCTCCCGGCTGTCTCACTACAGCATGTAGGTTCCCTACTAACCAACACCTGAACGCTCAGTCCCTAACTGCTGCACAATAGCCCAGGTTACTAACTCCAAATGCTACCTGCTTGTTGGGGCAAAAGACTGCCCTTGATACCCTAACAGCTACCTAACCAGCCCCAAGGTGGCACTGGCACACTGTGCTCCTACTTCCCCTGGTCTTGGCTAAGTGCAGCCCTCCTTACAGTCTCACAGCTGTCAAACTGACAGCACTGGCACAATGGGGGTATAGCATTTTATCCCAATAACCGGAAGTGACCTCACACACAAACACATTTCCAGAAGTGACATCACGCGTATCCACAAAATCGCTGCTGAAGCGGAAATATTGTACCCCCATATGTGCAAATGCATCAAATGCCGCCACCAAATGCTTACTGCACATGCGTGCCCGAAATTCCCCAAAGGACTTTGTGAGAATCGGGAGAATGCTGCTTGGGGACGGGAGAACGGGAGAGAGCCACCAAAATCTGGAATCTCCAGAAGAGTGACAGCTCTGCAGTCTAGACTAGACACTTCCTTATATAAGCTCCTATGGGAGGGGGGTTCCCAACAGGCCAACCCTAAAGTGATACTGACATAAAAAAAACAACTCTTCATAATATGAATTTATACTAAAACATAGCTCCCAACATTTGAAAAATGAAAAGAGGGACAAAAAGATTTGGCACAAGTAGCGCAGCAATTTTTTGACCACGCCCACTTTTGTGACCACGCCCCAATTGACACACCCCATTTTTTTTCTAAAAATACTCCTTTTATATAGTTGAAATGGTGGGCTATAGCAAATGTGCTATACCCTCATACTGTACTACCTAAGGAAAACAATATAGCAACTCCTACACATAAAATACAAATATAGAGAGAAGGCAGTCAGTTATAAGTGAGTTATAACTATGTATCAGTTTTGCCCCCATACACAGTGCCCCCTATGGCCTAATAGGCAGTACCCTTTTATAAGGCTGCGCCCCATGTGTACGTGTGACATCAGTACGCACGGGGCGCAACCTTATAAAAGGGCCTGTCGCCGCCGCACAAGGATCCATATAAGAAGCAGAGCCGAACAAGGAGCAGGAGCGCCCGGCTCAAATCAGCGCATCCCTCCGTCCAGGCTAGTTCAATGAATGTCTATTACGTAAATGCGGGACATTCCTGGAACTATCAGAGACAGCGGGATGCGCTATTAAAAGCGGGACAGTCCTGCGCAAAGCGGGACAGTTGGGGGGTATGCTAAAAGTTATTTATAGGTCATGCCGATTATTTTCTACTGATATGTCCAGTCCTAAACCTGAATGTTCCTTCTCAATCTGTCAGTTATAGCGTCTAATGCTAACGGACTGGGAACATGGGTGATCAGATAGGTAATGTAAAAGCATCAGGCAGCAGATTTACAGCAAAATAATAAAGCTCGTGAAAAGACTATGTTATGATAGTTGCTTTCTCTACAGGTACAGTTCTGAGATCTATTCAAATGCAATGACTGCAGAAGTAGGACATGGAACTATTTAAGCCAAAGCTTAGGAACAAAGGTGCAGCACTCATAGGGCACATTTACTAAACCTCTAGCATTGCTCATATCTTTATTTCCATGTATGTCTGACATTTACAAACAAATCTGAATTGAGAAAGTCAGAGTAGGAAAAAGTCACAGAAACTGCAACTTTTTCAAACTGTGGACCGAAAGCTCGAATTTATCAAATTGTCACACAAAAACCAGCATCAAAAATGGAAGGGACATCTGCCATTGACTTCTACAAGATATCAGATATAAATTTAACCTGTCAAACTGTCAGATTTGGATTTTTAGCCATTTGCAAAAGTCACAACTTTTTTTTTCTGTGACTTTTAACCCTAAAAATCTGAAAGAAAAAAAAAATTGGGGAAAAAAAAATCCCCCATATATCCCCCATAGAGACAGCAGAATTAGGAGAATGAGCCTTGGGTACAACTCTCAGTCTTGCACAGTGTCAGTATATGAATCCGGGACAGATCATCCCTCAACAAACAGCAGGTTTTTGCTGTGAGATTATTTATGGGGCATAGTGGTTTTATTAGGACCTTTTCCCTAGTCTATATTAATCAGAATAAACTACAAACTTTACTGGTACTATTTGCCATTAAACCTCTTTTTACCCCACCATGGGTACATACTAGTGCAACAAGTTATCAGTTTCAGCTCCATATAGCCCCTAAATGTCCAATGTCAAATGTTGAGATTTTCAGGGATCAAAATGAATTTCTTCTTTACAAAATGTATTCTCACCCTACAACACCCACAGGTTCCTGAAAATCTTACTCCGTTCTGCGGAGTCTAATGGGGTTATGTACTGCCCAGTAGCTGATTGCTTATGTTTCCCATGCAACCGGCTTATAAGGCACCATCATTTTGCCATAAGAATGTCAAAATGCCATAAACATCTATACACTGAATGTTCATTTGGAAAAATCCCAGCAATTTGTGATACACCCAGTAAACATGCAGTCTAAACTGCCTGATCTTAACCATAAAGGCCACTCATACAGGCACTACCTATAAGGGTAAAGGCACACCAGGAGATTTGTGCTGTAACATTTAAATGCTTTAGGTGGAGGCCATTATAATCAAGGCCTTTGGCACTGTAGGCCATGGGTAAGCAGGCCCGGATTTGTGGCGAGGCCACAAAGGCCCGGGCCTAGGGCGGGAGAAGTTTAGGGGCGGCATGCCGCCCCGCCGCAAGAAAATTTTAAAATTTATCTCCCATACGGAGCAGTCGGGACCTCTCCCCACTGCTCAGTATGGGAGTTAAAAGGAGCGCACTCGAGGCTGCGGGGGGGGGGGGGGTGTTTGTCGCGCGTTCGCGCATGTGCACAGGTGGAGGGGGGGCACCAACAGGGGCGGTCTCGGGGCACCCAGAAGAGAAATCCGGCCCTGTGGGTAAGAGCACTAGCAAAGCGCCATGCGTGACATTATCCGTACTCCTTTGTGCTATATTGGGCATATATTGGGCATTGCTCTGCCTTTTATGTCTCATCAAGGGAAGAGGGAGAATTTTAGGAACTAAAAAATAAGGTAAAATGTATTTTTCCCTCAAAAACATTTAATAAAAATTGATAGTACTGGGGAAGCAACAGTTACAGTGACTCCACAACAAAAAAGATGTGTCCTTTCCTCACAAGTAAAATAATATAATAGTCTCACTTGAAAGAAAAATAACATACACAAAAATCCTTTTATTAATCCCTAAGGGGCTGGACAGCTGGTTATTACCAATAAATAATTACAAATAATTGACATTTCTGTTTGGTACTAAATAACTGCACTTGGGCTGCAGCTCTGTGCGTTATTCCTGCTTCGGAAACAAAGCCACCTGTATTAGAACCGAGATGCCTCATTAGATCATTTACTGAGTTCCACATCATAGACACGCTAAGCTAAGTCTAGACCTTCAGATCTTGCTCGGGCATTCCGGATAAGGGGTCTTTCCGTAATTTGGATCTCCATACCTTAAATCTACTAAAAAATCAATCAAACATTAATTAAACCCAATAGGATTATTTTGCATCCAATAAGTATTATTTATATCTTAGTTGGGATCAGTTACAAGGTACTGTTTTATTAAAATAGGCAATCATTTTTAAAATTCTGAATTATTTGATTAAAATGGAGTCTATGGGAAACGGGGTTTCCGTAATTCGGAGCTTTCTGGATAGCAGGTTTCTGGATAAGGGATCCCATACCTGTACTATCTGCCATTGATATCACCATGCACCCACACAGTAGCAAATGCTTACCAGTTCTCAGTTTCTGACCCATTTTTTAGATTTTAACATATAAATGGTTTATTGGCGTGCTTCCTGTGGCTGTGTCTAACGGGTTGATTCCCTTTCAGGCTAACATTTAGTATGTTATAGAATGGCTTCTTCTTAGCAGCTTTGGATTGGTCTCCTTTATTTTTTTTCAATGTTATTTAATTGATTTTATTTAATGAAGAACAATATGCAGGGTAGTTCGGTGTGTGGTGTTTACGGTGTCTATTTCTTCTTCTGTTCTGTACTTTCATGGTGTTCGTATTGTGCAGTAAGCTTTTGTAGGGTGATCCCTAGCTTAGGAGAAGATAGTATTCTAGAGAAAACCCTGGTCTAGGGTGCTGAGTGAATTCCTCTAGATCTTTTGTCCTGTTTCATTTAATAATAGCGTATACTCCTTGGTGAGGTTCCCTAATAGTGCTGCTTGGGGTGGTGGGGTTGCTTATTTATCTGCCTGAAGCTACCAGTTTGTCCCAAGTTTGTAGCACGTACATTAACTTTCTGTCATTTCTGTCTCTAAATACTCGTTCTTTCATTGGTAGCCACTGAATCGCCCAGAGTGGGGAGTGTGTTATTATGTCCCTTACAATCCCTTACATTCCCACTCAATCATTTCCCAGCAGGCCTAAACGGTGCGTTATAGTAATATTGGAATTAGAAGCCCCCTCTCAGGCCCTCTCTCTGATCTAGATGTCCCTCAACCCCTGTCACAACCTCAAATCATAACAAACCCCATTGAATGGGACTTTGCTGGGATGTCCTGTACGGCCAGTCTGGTTTAAATAAATATATTGTTTCAATGCGTTGGATAGTTTCATTATAAACACGACAAATCATCATATCAGTCATTTAGTATTTATACATTGTTTCATATATTTCTGCCACCAGCAATGATTCACAATCTTCGCAACTTTTTTCAGATAACACACAAGTTAGTAATAACATATTAAGAGAACAGGGCCGTTAAATGAATACTACATGTACCGTGAGTGCAATAATATATATTATATATCTACAAGTTGCATAGCAATAGCTATCAAAATGTAGCCAAATCTGAATGCAATGGGCTATAGGCAGGAGATGCAAACAGCTTATCTCTAACGTTCCTGTCTAATATCAATATTGTCTTTATTAGGTGCCTTGTCACAAAGAAATATGGATTTGATCAGATGCTCTATTTGTTGTCTCTTTATATATTTATTCTGCCACTCGCTATCACCATGTATTTAGCAGTAACATTAAAGGGAAGCCCCACTCAGAAACTCTTTTGTAGTGTTACAAAAACCCAATGGTTTTAAAGTTGTCTGTAAATGTTATGACAAAAAAACATTTCATGACATGTGACCAGAGATGACTTCACACACAGCAATGTGACAGTTGGGTTTGTCCGTTGGTTGACTTTGTGGTGAGAGGTAAGTCTGAATCCCCTCTGAGAGATTTTTTGCCAAATAACCCTTATTTTAGCTAAAAAAAGATGGGAAATAGTTGGGTGATGCCCCCCTAGACTAGCGGATGTTACTCCTCTCACAGATTTTAGTGAATTTGGAGAATTTTAGAGATGACATTAATCTTAGCGCTGGTTGGGAGACACAGACCCAGGGTTTGGCAGTTTTGCAGGGCTGCAGCAAATATATATATATTTTTTTGACTGGGGACCCCCATAAACATTTGGAGGCCATACAATACATACATTTTTCCTCCCAGTATTGACAGGCTCCTTAGAGTTCTGCCCCTTTGCCCCGGGTATCTGCCCTGCTCTCATGTAGCAACCTTAACATTTAACTGAATACAAATGGCAGAGAGGGTCCGGATCACAAGAGCTCACAGTCTCTTCTCTCTCTCCCCATTACATGAAATAGAGCGATTTGAGAGATTTAAAGCGATTTTGAGCTATTTGCAGCGACTCTTACGATCCTCGGTGATACAGAAGAAGACAAACAAAAGTCTTTATAAAGACTACAACCCGACATCTATAGTAGAAGAACAGGAAGAAGAAGAAAAAGAAGAAGAAAAAGAAGAGGAATCTGCACAGTGAGTTATTACTAAATCTTTATTTGTTTATTGGGAGTCTCCACATTAACCCTAACCTTCCCTCTATTTTATATTACAGAACCATCCGACATGGGCCTCAAGAACAGCTGCCTGAGACCCAGGAACCAGGTAAGGCCGCTCACAACTTATTTTTTTTTCTGCCCTCACAGAAGTCACTGTTGAGAAAGGTAACCAAGGGGTTAAAGGAGAGCCTAACCCAATTATAAGCAGCATTTATGTTCCATTACTTTTAAATAGAAATATAAGGGATTATACAAGTGTGTAGCCTGGGAATTACATTTCCTATATTTACTTACAAGAGTCGCCATATCATGTACGTTATCTACCATCAATACAACAGCACCCCTAGTGGGTAATAAATACCTGCCACTTTGCTATTTCCCTCTGTGGTAGGAAACTGGCACATTATTATTACTATGAATTTAATAAAAACTGCTTAAGCCCTTAATGTCTTCTCTTTTCCTTCATTTCTCTAGGGCTCAGCGAGAACATCCTGTGGCCCCAACGCTGACCCCTATCTGCGCTCTATAAAGAAGAAGATCGCAGAAGGAAATCCACAGAGCACAGACAGAGCTGTGGATCAGCAAAGCTGCACTGACACTGGACCTGCCCAGGAAAAGTGCAGCTGAGTGGAAGAAGGAGAAGAAGGAGATAAAGGCCAGACTCAAACACCTGAACAAGGCCTTGCAGGAGATCAACGCTGCTATCCAGCACTGCACTGTCTAGGTGCCTTCTCCTTATCCGCAGTTCCACCAGCGCTCACCCCTCCTTCCAATATATGGTTTTATACACAGGGGCACACTGAAGGTACTCGCTAAATTCTGCATTCCCTTTCACTCCATCGGTTAGACTGCAGAAGCGGGGTCTGCAGGCTGCCTGGGGCCCAGTGGAATGGAAGGGAATGCAGAATTCACCTGGTGCTTAACTGCGCTCATGTGTATGCCGCCATATTCCCATTATTTAACATCGCGCATTGATTCTGGGAGAAAATCCGATTGCCGTTAAGGAGTCAGGAAGGAATTTTTCCCTCTAATGAAGCAGATTGGCTCAAAGCTTCTCAGAGGTTTTTTTTTGCCTTCCTCAGAATCAAAAAAAGCGCATTTTATATCATCAATAAAACTGTGTTTTCACAGATTTACCATCAAAGCCGCTGTGTGTGTGCCCTTTATTCTGGGTATTGGTTGGTCTCATTTGACAAGGGTTACATATAGAGGGGTGGAGAGTGGGAATGTATGTGAGATTGGATCAAATCAGCAGTGAAGAAACACTGAAAGGTTCAGTACCTGTGAGTGACAGTGCTCTTGCGGGTATGGCTGCCCCACAAGCATTCTCACACTGGCCCAACAGGCTGGAGATTCTGTTCACAAAGGCCATTCCTGGCATCCCCCCACCATTCCCCATCATGGCATGAAGGCTGTATATACATCCATCAAAAAGCTGTGGGGAAAGGAAAAAACAATGATTAGTCAAATAAACTCAAACCAGGGATTAATGTGATAGTCACACAGTAACAGCTAATCCTTATAAAAGGGAACAAAAAAATAAGGCAATATTTTGATTGCATTTCAGTCTATAGGGATACTGTCCCTATTCCAAAATCAAGCAGCCCCCCCTCCTGCCAGCACTCTTCCCTAGCCTACACTGCCATTAAAAATGATCTACAATTTTGCAATCTGGCGTAACCATACCATCAAGGAGCAAATGTCTGACACTATGAATGACACCCTAAGGGCTGTACCATAAGTGGGACAGGGGGGATTAGGTGACTTGCATGATCCCAAGCAGACAGTGACTGCAGGTTACACATGGGCAGATGCTGACCAGTTTAGCTGACAAATGACTGAAGGTTATCTGGCTCTTTCTACCTAGCTTTAGGCTGTCTAAAACACACACAAAATATATACAATGTATTTAAAAATTTGAGTTTTACCATATTAATACAAACTTTTTGAGCATTTAAGTTTTGTATTTAGCTCCCTCAACAATTAGAGAGATTTGATCTCTTTTATAGTCAGTGATTGCTCTGGGCAGTATATACAGCACTACATTTATTCCTCAGTGCTGTACAACAGTCTGGTGTAAATTCCTGCACTGTTACACACTGGAATTAAAATGATATTTTACCATTTGATTTACACCATATGCTAAGAGATACGTAAAAAATATATACCTAAAAGTTAAAAAGCAGATTTGGTGTATTGTAACAGGTAGAACCACCTTTGGCTGCTATTACAGTTGCCAGTACATACGAGGTTTAGAGAATTATAACAAGTCTATTAGACCAGGGTTGAAACTGACTTATGTGGAGTGGAGAGAGTCCGCAATGTGCTCTGTCCTATCTGAGCTGAAGCTCCATTTAGTCAGTCATCAATTCCTGCTCGTGCTACACGCTATCTCAGTCACGGCTGTTAAATAAAGTGGATTGTGAATTGGAATGTCTAAGAAGCAACAACACTTTATTTCACAAAGCGGTAGGCAAACCTAATCTCATAGGAAGGGCCCTAGCCAAGTGCTTTAGCAGAGTAGTGTGGCTTGTCTCTGGTACATAGGTCTAAAAAACTAAGAAAGACACATGGTTCGATCAAGTGCAAACCGATTGTATCCGATATCAAAGACTGAATTAACATTTTACTAAAATCGATTTTTTAGTAACTTTTTAGTTTTTAGGTATTTTCTCACGTTATTAAAAAGCCAAACCCTTCTCGAAAGCTATCTAATGTATCTGCCAGTTACAAACCATTTTCAGGGAGAGAATTCCCCCACAAGAATTACTTACCATGTAAATAATATACGGGTTCCCGTGGGTTAGCACACACACAAGTCCAACATCACCCTGCACAATGCTGGAGTGGGCTACAGTTCCAGACTCTGGAGCATCCTGTACATTAAATAAAATACCAACAGTTCCCAACAGTGACCCAGCAATACTCTCACAAGGCAGTGATCACAGGCAAATAAACCCAATTAGCAACCAAACTGTAATAGAAACTCACAAAGCAACCAGCAACCCAAGAAATGGCCCAAACCTTGCTAGTAAATCAAACACTGAGCTAACGAAACAAGCCTGTGTTACCGCAGTTGAAAACCAAGATGTACTTTATAGGAAACTGGTTAAACTTTAAAGGTAATGTTAATTTAGGAACAAAACAAGGACAACACTATCCAGAGCCCTAAAGAAACAACATGGAGACTAATTGCTAACCTGCTATTATGGGTTGGTGCTTTTTAATCAACATGAACCAACACACTCACATCTTCTAGCTTTTAACTATTCATTACTCTTATTTTCAAGATCTTTAGCAAAAAGATTGAAAACAAATCTATACATCCTCTGAACAAGCTCAGTGAGTATCAGATACCAAGAAAGCAACTAAAACTGTTAGCCCGATAATATAGAACCACTGTAGAACTAAAACAAAGACAACTGATGACAGAACATATGGGCTCTAGATGTGGGGAAGAGCAGGGCAATTACAAACGGATCCAATGTTTACCCCTTTTTTATGTAAACTCCTCTTATCTGTGTCTGTTCAACTGTCCAAACTAATTGCACTTTTCTTTCCACTTTTCTAGAAATGATTGAATGTGACGATAATAGCTTGTATACGAGCTAACTATAACACTTTTTTTGTAACTGTTACAGTAAAAGCTCACAAATAAAACAAAGTTCAGGTTAGAATATTTCCATTAAGCAGACCTAAGGAAAAAAAAAAAAAATATATATATATTATACACATATACTGGTAAGGGCTATCTGTAGAAGATAGTAGAGCAGATACTGGGTATGGTATGGCAATTTAAGGAAGGGGGGAACCAGAGAAGGAACAGTAAAGGGCCATACACGGGACTCGTAGGTCCCTACCCATTCGGCAAATCGGCCAGCAAGATTCTGCCGATTCAGATCTTAGAAGAACGGAAAATGGCCCGATCAAATTTAATGCGATCGGGGGATATCTCAAACCATACATGTAGCACCTTAAGAGTCAGAAGGGTGTTTGGGCAGATAAGGTAGAGGAGATGGGGAGAGTAAAGGTTGTGATGACAAATAGGTTGTGAGCGAAGAGATAAGGAGAACAACAGAGTGAAGGATAACAGATTAGAAAATGAAGGAAAAAGAAAAGAAAGATTTGCAAGCTCTTCACCCTCTTCTCTCTTCCCAACCCTTTTTTGCAGTATCTTTCTGTTCTTTTTCCTTCATTTTCTAATCTGTTATCCTTCACTCTGTTGTTCTCCTATCTCTTCTGCTCACAACCTATTTGTCATCACAACCTTTACTCTCCCCATCTCCTCTACCTTATCTGCCCAACACCCTTCTGACTCTTAAGGTGCCCATACACGAGCAACTTTGTCGCCAAGCGAGCGGCGATATTAACGGGTGGGCGATATCGGGGAGCATTTAGTAATCCGATCGTTTGGCCCTACGATCGCATTATGTGGGCGCAACAGTTCGGGGACCGGCATCACGAGCCGATGCGGCGATCCGACCAGATTTTCTAATCTGGCCGATCGAGATCTGGCCAAGTTCAGGCCAGATACAGCCGCTCTGCTCTCCCCATACACGGCGATTAGCTGCGAATCGGTCCAAGGGACCAATATAGCTATACTGGGCCATTCCTTCCTTAAATTGCCATACCCATACCCAGTATCTGCTCTACTATCTTCTACAGATAGCCCTTACCAGTATATGTGTATATATATATATATATATTTTTTTTTTTTTTCCTATAGGTCTGCTTAATGGAAATATTCTAACCTGAACTTTGTTTTATTTGTGAGCTTTTACTGTAACAGTTACAAAAAAAGTGTTATAGTTAGCTGTATACAAGCTATTATCGTCACATTCAATCATTTCTAGAAAAGTGGAAGAAAAGTGCAATTAGTTTGGACAGTTGAACAGACACAGATAAGAGGAGTTTACATAAAAAAGGGGTAAACATTGGATCCGTTTGTAATTGCCCTGCTCTTCCCCACATCTAGAGCCCATATGTTCTGTCATCAGTTGTCTTTGTTTTAGTTCTACAGTGGTTCTATATTATCGGGCTAACAGTTTTAGTTGCTTTCTTGGTATCTGATACTCACTGAGCTTGTTCAGAGGATGTATAGATTTGTTTTCAATCTTTTTGCTAAAGATCTTGAAAATAAGAGTAATGAATAGTTAAAAGCTAGAAGATGTGAGTGTGTTGGTTCATGTTGATTAAAAAGCACCAACCCATAATAGCAGGTTAGCAATTAGTCTCCATGTTGTTTCTTTAGGGCTCTGGATGTGTTGTCCTTGTTTTGTTCCTAAATTAACATTACCTTTAAAGTTTAACCAGTTTCCTATAAAGTACATCTTGGTTTTCAACTGCGGTAACACAGGCTTGTTTCGTTAGCTCAGTGTTTGATTTACTAGCAAGGTTTGGGCCATTTCTTGGGTTGCTGGTTGCTTTGTGAGTTTCTATTACAGTTTGGTTGCTATTGGGTTTATTTGCCTGTGATCACTGCCTTGTGAGAGTATTGCTGGGTCACTGTTGGGAACTGTTGGTATTTTATTTAATGTACAGGATGCTCCAGAGTCTGGAACTGTAGCCCACTCCAGCATTGTGCAGGGTGATGTTGGACTTGTGTGTGTGCTAACCCACGGGAACCCGTATATTATTTACATGGTAAGTAATTCTTGTGGGGGAATTCTCTCCCTGAAATGGTTGTACAGGCAGATACATTAGATAGCTTCGAGAAGGGTTTGGCTTTTTAATAAGTGAGAAAATACTAAAAACTAAAAGTTACTAAAAAATCGATTTTAGTAAAATGTTAATTACAGTCTTTGATATGGATACAAACGGTTGCACTTGATCGACATGTGTCTTTCTTAGTTTTTAGACCTATGTACCAGAGACAGCACACTACTCGCTAAAGCACTTGTAGGGCCCTTCTATGAGATAAGGTTGCCTACCGCTTTGTGAATAAAGTGTTGGTGCTTCTAGACATTTCCCAATTCACAATCACTTTATTTACAGGTTGACTGAGATAGCTGTAGCAGAGCAGGAATTGATGAACTGACTAAATGGAGCTTCAGCTCAGATAGGACAGAGCACATTGCGGACTCTCTCACGTCCACATAAGTCAGTTTCAACCCTGTCTAATAGACTTGTTTATAATTCTCTAAACCTCGTATGTACTGGCAACTGTAATAGCAGCCAAAGGTGGTTCTACCTTGTTATTTACAATCACCAAATCTGCTTTTTAACTTTTAGGTATATATTTTTTACGTATCTCTTAGGCATATGGTGTAAATCAAATGGTAAAATATCATTTTAATTCCAGTGTTGTAAACAGTGCAGGAAATTTACACCAGACTGTTGTACAGCACTGAGGAATAAATGTAGTGCTGTATATACTGCCCAGAGCAATCACTGACTATAAAAGAGATCAAATCTCTCTAATTGTTGAGGGAGCTAAATACAAAACTTAAATGCCTGAAAAGTTTGTATTAATATGGTAAAACTCAAATTTTTAAATACATGTATATATTTTGTGTGTGTTTTAGACAGCCTAAAGCTAGGTAGAAAGAGCCAGATAACCTTCAGTCATTTGTCAGCTAAACTGGTCAGCATCTGCCCATGTGTAACCTGCAGTCACTGTCTGCTTGGGATCATGCAAGTCACCTAATCCCCCCTGTCCCACTTTATGGTACAGCCCTTAGGGTGTCATTCATAGTGTCAGACATTTGGCTCCTTGATGGTATGGTTACGCAGATTGCAAAATTGTAGATCCTTTTAAATGGCAGTGTAGGCTAGGGAAGAAGGTGCTGGCAGGAGGGGGGCTGCTTGATTTTGGAATATGGACAATATCCCTATAGACTGAAATGCAATCAAAAATATTGCCTTATTTTTTTGTTCCCTTTTATAAGGATTAGCTGTTACTGTGTGACTATCACATTAATCCCTGGTTTGAGTTTATTTGATTAATCATTGTTTTTCTTTCCCCACAGCTTTTTGATGGATGTATATACAGCCTTCATGCCATGATGGGGAATGGTGGGGGGATGCCAGGAATGGCCTTTGTGAACAGAATCTCCAGCCTGTTGGGCAGTGTGAGAATGCTTGGTGGGGCAGCCATACCCGCAAGAGCACTGTCACTCACAGGTACTGAACCTTTCAGTGTTTCTTCACTGCTGATTTGATCCAATCTCACATACATTCCCACTCTCCCACCCCTCTATATGTAACCCTTGTCAAATGAGACCAACCAATACCCAGAATAAAGGGCACACACACAGCGGCTTGATGGTAAATCTGTGAAAACACAGTTTTATTGATGATATAAAATGCGCTTTTTGATTCTGAGGAAGGCAAAAAAAACCTCTGAGAAGCTTTGAGCCAATCTGCTTCATTAGAGGGAAAAATTCCTTCCTGACTCCTTAACGGCAATCGGATTTTCTCCCAGAATCAATGCGCGATGTTAAATGAGAGGAATATGGCGGCATACACATGAGCGCAGTTAAGCACCAGGTGAATTCTGCATTCCCTTCCCATTCCACTGGGCCCCAGGCAGCCTGCAGACCCCGGCTTCTGCAGTCTAACCGATGGAGTGAAAGGGAATGCAGAATTTAGCGAGTACCTTCAGTGTGCCCCTGTGCTATAAAACCATATATTGGAAGGAGGGGTGAGCGCTGGTGGAACTGCGGATAAGGAGAAGGCACCTAGACAGTGCAGTGCTGGATAGCAGCGTTGATCTCCTGCAAGGCCTTGTTCAGGTGTTTGAGTCTGGCCTTTATCTCCTTCTTCTCCTTCTTCCACTCAGCTGCACTTTTCCTGGGCAGGTCCAGTGTCAGTGCAGCTTTGCTGATCCACAGCTCTGTCTGTGCTCTGTGGATTTCTTCTGCCGATCTTCTTCTTTATAGAGCGCAGATAGGGGTCAGCGTTGGGGCCACAGGATGTTCTCGCTGAGCCCTAGAGAAATGAAGGAAAGAGAAGACATTAAGGGCTTAAGCAGTTTTTATTAAATTCATAGTAATAATAATGTGCCAGTTTCCTACCACAGAGGAAATAGCAAAGTGGCAGGTATTTATTACCACTAGGGGTGCTGTTGTATTGATTGGTAGATAACGTACATGATATGGCGACTCTTGTAAGTAAATATAGGAAATGTAATTCCCAGGGCACACACTTGTATAATCCCTTGTATTTCTATTTAAAAGTAATGGAACATAAATGCTGCTTATAATTGGGTTAGGCTCTCCTTTAACCCCTTGGTTACCTTCTCAACAGTGACTTCTGTGAGGGCAGAAAAAAAAAATAAGTTGTGAGCGGCCTTACCTGGTTCCTGGGTCTCAGGCAGCTGTTCTTGAGGCCCATGTCGGATGGTTCTGTAATATAAAATAGAGGGAAGGTTAGGGTTAATGTGGAGACTCCCAATAAACAAATAAAGATTTAGTAATAACTCACTGTGCAGATTCCTCTTCTTTTTTCTTCTTCTTTTCTTCTTCTTCCTGTTCTTCTACTATAGATGTCGGGTTGTAGTCTTTATAAAGACTTTTGTTTGTCTTCTTCTGTATCACCGAGGATCGTAAGAGTCGCTGCAAATAGCTCAAAATCGCTTTAAATCTCTCAAATCGCTCTATTTCATGTAATGGGGAGAGAGAGAAGAGACTGTGAGCTCTTGTGATCCGGACCCTCTCTGCCATTTGTATTCAGTTAAATGTTAAGGTTGCTACATGAGAGCAGGGCAGATACCCGGGGCAAAGGGGCAGAACTCTAAGGAGCCTGTCAATACTGGGAGGAAAAATGTATGTATTGTATGGCCTCCAAATGTTTATGGGGTCCCCAGTCAAAAAAAATATATATATTTGCTGCAGCCTGCAAAACTGCCAAACCCTGGGTCTGTGTCTCCCAACCAGCGCTAAGATTAATGTCATCTCTAAAATTCTCCAAATTCACTAAAATCTGTGAGAGGAGCAACATCCGCTAGTCTAGGGGGGCATCACCCAACTATTTCCCATCTTTTTTTAGCTAAAATAAGGGTTATTTGGCAAAAAATCTCTCAGAGGGGATTCAGACTTACCTCTCACCACAAAGTCAACCAACGGACAAACCCAACTGTCACATTGCTGTGTGTGAAGTCATCTCTGGTCACATGTCATGAAATGTTTTTTTGTCATAACATTTACAGACAACTTTAAAACCATTGGGTTTTTGTAACACTACAAAAGAGTTTCTGAGTGGGGCTTCCCTTTAATGTTACTGCTAAATACATGGTGATAGCGAGTGGCAGAATAAATATATAAAGAGACAACAAATAGAGCATCTGATGAAATCCATATTTCTTTGTGACAAGGCACCTAATAAAGACAATATTGATATTAGACAGGAACGTTAGAGATAAGCTGTTTGCCTCTCCTGCCTATAGCCCATTGCATTCAGATTTGGCTACATTTTGATAGCTATTGCTATGCAACTTGTAGATATATAATATATATTATTGCACTCACGGTACATGTAGTATTCATTTAACGGCCCTGTTCTCTTAATATGTTATTACTAACTTGTGTGTTATCTGAAAAAAGTTGCGAAAGATTGTGAATCATTGCTGGTGGCAGAAATATATGAAACAATGTATAAATACTAAATGACTGATATGATGATGTGTCGTGTTTATAATGAAACTATCCAACGCATTGAAACAATATATTTATTTAAACCAGACTGGCCGTACAGGACATCCCAGCAAAGTCCCATTCAATGGGGTTTGTTATGATTTGCGGTTGTGACAGGGGTTGAGGGACATCTAGATCAGAGAGAGGGCCTGAGAGGGGGCTTCTAATTCCAATATTACTATAACGCACCGTTTAGGCCTGCTGGGAAAATGATTGAGTGGGAATGTAAGGGATTGTAAGGGACATAATAACACACTCCCCACTCTGGGCGATTCAGTGGCTACCAATGAAAGAACGAGTATTTAGAGACAGAAATGACAGAAAGTTAATGTACGTGCTACAAACTTGGGACAAACTGGTAGCTTCAGGCAGATAAATAAGCAACCCCACCACCCCAAGCAGCACTATTAGGGAACCTCACCAAGGAGTATACGCTATTATTAAATGAAACAGGACAAAAGATCTAGAGGAATTCACTCAGCACCCTAGACCAGGGTTTTCTCTAGAATACTATCTTCTCCTAAGCTAGGGATCACCCTACAAAAGCTTACTGCACAATACGAACACCATGAAAGTACAGAACAGAAGAAGAAATAGACACCGTAAACACCAGACACCGAACTACCCTGCATATTGTTCTTCATTAAATAAAATCAATTAAATAACATTGAAAAAAAATAAAGGAGACCAATCCAAAGCTGCTAAGAAGAAGCCATTCTATAACATACTAAATGTTAGCCTGAAAGGGAATCAACCCGTTAGACACAGCCACAGGAAGCACGCCAATAAACCATTTATATGTTAAAATCTAAAGAAATGGGTCAGAAACTGAGAACTGGTAAGCATTTGCTACTGTGTGGGTGCATGGTGATATCAATGGCAGATAGTACAGGTATGGGATCCCTTATCCAGAAACCCGCTATCCAGAAAGCTCCGAATTACGGAAACCCCGTTTCCCATAGACTCCATTTTAATCAAATAATTCAGAATTTTAAAAATGATTGCCTATTTTAATAAAACAGTACCTTGTAACTGATCCCAACTAAGATATAAATAATACTTATTGGATGCAAAATAATCCTATTGGGTTTAATTAATGTTTGATTGATTTTTTAGTAGATTTAAGGTATGGAGATCCAAATTACGGAAAGACCCCTTATCCGGAATGCCCGAGCAAGATCTGAAGGTCTAGACTTAGCTTAGCGTGTCTATGATGTGGAACTCAGTAAATGATCTAATGAGGCATCTCGGTTCTAATACAGGTGGCTTTGTTTCCGAAGCAGGAATAACGCACAGAGCTGCAGCCCAAGTGCAGTTATTTAGTACCAAACAGAAATGTCAATTATTTGTAATTATTTATTGGTAATAACCAGCTGTCCAGCCCCTTAGGGATTAATAAAAGGATTTTGTGTATGTTATTTTTTTTTCAAGTGAGACTATTATATTATTTTACTTGTGAGGAAAGGACACATCTTTGTTGTTGTGGAGTCACTGTAACTGTTGCTTCCCCAGTACTATCAATTTTTATTAAATGTTTTTGAGGGAAAAATACATTTTACGTTATTTTTTAGTTCCTAAAATTCTCCCTCTTCCCTTGATGAGACATAAAAGGCAGAGCAATGCCCAATATATGCCCAATATAGCACAAAGGAGTACGGATAATGTCACGCATGGCGCTTTGCTAGTGCTCTTACCCACAGGGCCGGATTTCTCTTCTGGGTGCCCCGAGACCGCCCTGTTGGTGCCCCCCCTCCACCTGTGCACATGCGCGAACGCGCGACAAACCACCCCCCCCCCCCCCGCAGCCTCGAGTGCGCTCCTTTTAACTCCCATACTGAGCAGTGGGGAGAGGTCCCGACTGCTCCGTATGGGAGATAAATTTTAAAATTTTCTTGCGGCGGGGCGGCATGCCGCCCCTAAACTTCTCCCGCCCTAGGCCCGGGCCTTTGTGGCCTCGCCACAAATCCGGGCCTGCTTACCCATGCCTACAGTGCCAAAGGCCTTGATTATAATGGCCTCCACCTAAAGCATTTAAATGTTACAGCACAAATCTCCTGGTGTGCCTTTACCCTTATAGGTAGTGCCTGTATGAGTGGCCTTTATGGTTAAGATCAGGCAGTTTAGACTGGCATGTTTACTGGGTGTATCACAAATTGCTGGGAATTTTTCCAAATGAACATTCAGTGTATAGATGTTTATGGCATTTTGACATTCTTATGGCAAAATGACGGTGCCTTATAAGCCGGTTGCATGGGAAACATAAGCAATCAGCTACTGGGGCAGTACATAACCCCATTAGACTCCGCAGAACGGAGTAAGATTTTCAGGAACCTGTGGGTGTTGTAGGGTGAGAATACATTTTGTAAAGAAGAAATTCATTTTGATCCCTGAAAATCTCAACATTTGACATTGGACATTTAGGGGCTATATGGAGCTGAAAACTGATAACTTGTTGCACTAGTATGTACCCATGGTGGGGTAAAAAGAGGTTTAATGGCAAATAGTACCAGTAAAGTTTGTAGTTTAATCTGATTAATATAGACTAGGGAAAAGGTCCTAATAAAACCACTATGCCCCATAAATAATCTCACAGCAAAAACCTGCTGTTTGTTGAGGGATGATCTGTCCCGGATTCATATACTGACACTGTGCAAGACTGCGAGTTGTACCCAAGGCTCATTCTCCTAATTCTGCTGTCTCTATGGGGGATATATGGGGGATTTTTTTTCCCCCAATTTTTTTTTTCTTTCAGATTTTTAGGGTTAAAAGTCACAGAAAAAAAAAGTTGTGACTTTTGCAAATGGCTAAAAATCCAAATCTGACAGTTTGACAGCTTAAATTTATATCTGATATCTTGTAGAAGTCAATGGCAGATGTCCCTTCCATTTTTGATGCTGGTTTTTGTGTGACAATTTGATAAATTCGAGCTTTCGGTCCACAGTTTGAAAAAGTTGGCAGTTTCTGTGACTTTTCCTACTCTGACTTTCTCAATTCAGATTGTTTGTAAATGTCAGACATACATGGAAATAAAGATATGAGCTATGCTAGAGGTTTAGTAAATGTGCCCTATGAGTGCTGCACCTTTGTTCCTAAGCTTTGGCTTAAATAGTTCCATGTCCTACTTCTGCAGTCATTGCATTTGAATAGATCTCAGAACTGTACCTGTAGAGAAAGCAACTATCAATAACATTGTCTTTTCACGAGCTTTATTATTTTGCTGTAAATCTGCTGCCTGATGCTTTTACATTACCTATCTGATCACCCATGTTCCAGTCCGTTAGCATTAGACGCTATAACTGACAGATTGAGAAGGAACAGTCAGGTTTAGGACTGGACATATCAGTAGAAAAATAATCAGCATGAACCTATAAATAACTTTTAGCATACCCCCCAAACTGTCCCGCTTTGCGCAGGACTGTCCCGCTTTTAATAGCGCATCCCGCTGTCTCTGATAGTTCCAGGAATGTTCCCGCATTTACGTAATAGACATTCATTGAACTAGCCTGGACGGGAGGGATGCGCTGATTTGAGACCGGGCGCTCCTGCTCCTTGTTCGGCTCAGCTTCTTGTATGGATCCTTGTGCGGCGGCGACAGGCCCTTTTATAAGGTTGCGCCCCCATGCGTACTGATGTCACATGTACACACGGGGCGCAGCCTTATAAAAGGGTACTGCCTATTAGGCCATAGGGGGCACTGTGTATGGGGGCAAAACTGATACATAGTTATAACTCACTTATAACTGACTGCCTTCTCTCTATATTTGTATTTTATGTGTAGGAGTTGCTATATTGTTTTCCTTAGGTAGTACAGTATGAGGGTATAGCACATTTGCTATAGCCCACCATTTCAACTATATAAAAGGAGTATTTTTAGAAAAAAATGGGGTGTGTCAATTGGGGCGTGGTCACAAAGTGGGCGTGGTCAAAAAATTGCTGCGCTACTTGTGCCAAATCTTTTTGTCCTCTTTTCATTTTTCAAATGTTGGGAGCTATGTTTTAGTATAAATTCATATTATGAAGAGTTGTTTTTTTTATGTCAGTATCACTTTAGGGTTGGCCTGTTGGGAACCCCCTCCCATAGGAGGCTTATATAAGGAAGTGTCTAGTCTAGACTGCAGAAGCTGTCACTCTTCTGGAGTTTTCCAGATTTTGGTGGCTCTCTCCCGTTCTCCCGTCCCCAAGCAGCATTCTCCCCGATTTATCTCACAAAGTTCCTTTGGGGAATTTCGGGCCACGCATGTGCAGTAAGCATTTGGTGGCGGCATTTGATGCATTTGCACATATGGGGGTACAATATTTCCGCTTCAGCCAGCGATTTTGTGGATACGCGTGATGTCACCTTCTGGAAATGTGTTGTGTGTGAGGTCACTTCTGGTTATTGGGATTAAGATGCTATTACCCCCATTGTGCCAGTGCTGTCAGTTTGACAGCTGTGAGACTGTAAGGAGGGCTGCAACTTAGCCAAGACCAGGGAAGTAGGAGCACAGTGTGCCAGTGCCACCTTGAGGGGCTGGTTAGGTAGCTGTTAGGGGTATCAAGGGCAGTCTTTTGCCCCAACAAGCGAGGTAGCGTTTGGGAGTTAGTACCTGGGCTATTGTGCAGGCAGTTAGGACTGAGCGTTCAGGTGTTGGTTAGTAGGAACCTACATGCTGTAGTGAGACAGCCGGGAGAAGCTTTTATATTGTATGTATGACAGAAAAGGAGATTATTGTATAAGGAGAGGAGGCCCCCAAATGGTCAAGACATTCTGCTAGTGCGTTTCCACAGAGAAGCGAGGGTAAATTTGATCAACCAATAAATGATGATGATTAAGTGTAGCCGCAATATAATAAAGGTTGTGTCAATAAGCCAGAGGGTGATGCTGACAAATTGGCGCCCCCGGGGTTAAACCCTTTGTTTTCCTTTAACACGTGTTACTTCATTTGTGTAGTAATTTGTGCAACTTCTCTCTTTAAATCCTTTCTTTGGTAAATATGTTCATGTCATTCTCTATGTAGGTATAGTGTATGTCCTGCGCAATGGCACTTACACTGCACTATTTATTCTTACATACCCTGGCATGCCCCAATCAGCCCCCAAACCTGCCCTCTCTGTAATATTCCCACACATGGCATGTCCTTCCCAGATAGGGACAGGGGCAACGTATGCATTAATTATTCAACGTAAACTTACATTATGGGGCACATTTATCAAAGTACCATTGACTCCGAATCCAAAAAATTCATATTGGTTCGTACTGTGGGTATTTTCTGCGACTTTTTCATACTTTACACGACTTTTTCGCACATTTGCGTGACTTTTTCGTACTTTGCAACAAAATTTGTGCGACAAAATCGTATTGTTGCGCAGAGTACAAAAGTTTCGGATTCATTCAAGCTTCGGTATCATGACTTTCCTTGGGCCAGGTTGGAGTTGCAGAGTGCCATTGAGCCCTATGGGAGACTTTCCTTGGGCCGGGTTGGAGCTGCAGAGTGCCATTGAGCCCTATGGGAGACTTTCCTTGGGCCGGGTTGGAGCTGCAGAGTGCCATTGAGCCCTATGGGAGACTTTCCTTGGCCCTGCAGAGTGCCATTGAGAGACTTTCCTTGGGCCAGGTTGGAGCTGCAGAGTGCCATTGAGCCCTATGGGAGACTTTCCTTGGGCCAGGTTGGAGCTGCAGAGTGCCATTGAGCCCTATGGGAGACTTTCCTTGGGCCGGGTTGGAGCTGCAGAGTGCCATTGAGCCCTATGGGAGACTTTCCTTGGGCCGGGTTGAGCTGCAGAGTGCCATTGAGTCCTATGGGAGACTTTCCTTGGGCCAGGTTGGAGCTGCAGAGTGCCATTGAGTCCTATGGGAGACTTTCCTTGGGCCAGGTTGGAGCTGCAGAGTGCCATTGAGCCTATGGGAGACTTTCCTTGGGCCGGGTTGGAGCTGCAGAGTGCCATTGAGCCCTATGGGAGACTTTCCTTGGGCCGGGTTGGAGCCAGAGTGCCATTGAGCCCTATGGGAGACTTTCCTTGGGCCGGGTTGGAGCTGCAGAGTGCCATTGAGCCCTATGGGAGACTTTCCTTGGGCCGGGTTGGAGCTGCAGAGTGCCATTGAGCCCTATGGGAGACTTTCCTTGGGCCGGGTTGGAGCTGCAGAGTGCCATTGAGCCCTATGGGAGACGTTCCTTGGGCCGGGTTGGAGCTGCAGAGTGCCATTGAGCCCTATGGGAGACTTTCCTTGGGCCGGGTTGGAGCTGCAGAGTGCCATTGAGTCCTATGGGAGGCTTTCCTTGGGCCGAGTTGGAGCTGCAGAGTGCCATTGAGCCCTATGGGAGACTTTCCTTGGGCCGGGTTGGAGCTGCAGAGTGCCATTGAGCCCTATGGGAGACTTTCCTTGGGCCGGGTTGGAGCTGCAGAGTGCCATTGAGCCCTATGGGAGACTTTCCTTGGGCCGGGTTGGAGCTGCAGAGTGCCATTGAGTCCTATGGGAGGCTTCCAAAATCATGCACTGAAGGATCAAATTCAGAAAGGTTTTCCCGCCGTTTACGATCGTTCGATACGAAAATTTTACTTAATTTTTAGGGTTAAAAGTCACAGAAAAAAAAAGTTGTGACTTTTGCAAATGGCTAAAAATCCAAATCTGACAGTTTGACAGCTTAAATTTATATCTGATATCTTGTAGAAGTCAATGGCAGATGTCCCTTCCATTTTTGATGCTGGTTTTTGTGTGACAATTTGATAAATTCGAGCTTTCGGTCCACAGTTTGAAAAAGTTGCAGTTTCTGTGACTTTTTCCTACTCTGACTTTCTCAATTCAGATTTGTTTGTAAATGTCAGACATACATGGAAATAAAGATATGAGCAATGCTAGAGGTTTAGTAAATGTGCCCTATGAGTGCTGCACCTTTGTTCCTAAGCTTTGGCTTAAATAGTTCCATGTCCTACTTCTGCAGTCATTGCATTTGAATAGATCTCAGAACTGTACCTGTAGAGAAAGCAACTATCATAACATAGTCTTTTCACGAGCTTTATTATTTTGCTGTAAATCTGCTGCCTGATGCTTTTACATTACCTATCTGATCACCCATGTTCCCAGTCCGTTAGCATTAGACGCTATAACTGACAGATTGAGAAGGAACAGTCAGGTTTAGGACTGGACATATCAGTAGAAAACAATCGGCATGACCTATAAATAACTTTTAGGCATACCCCCCAACTGTCCCGGCTTTGCGCAGGACTGTCCCGCTTTTTAATAGCGCATCCCGCTGTCTCTGATAGTTCCAGGAATGTCCCGCATTTACGTAATAGACATTCATTGAACTAGCCTGGACGGAGGGATGCGCTGATTTGAGCCGGGCGCTCCTGCTCCTTGTTCGGCTCTGCTTCTTATATGGATCCTTGTGTGGCGGCGACAGGCCCTTTTATAAGGTTGCGCCCCGTGCGTACTGATGTCACACGTACACATGGGGCGCCAGCCTTATAAAAGGGTACTGCCTATTAGGCCATAGGGGGCACTGTGTATGGGGGCAAAACTGATACATAGTTATAACTCACTTATTAACTGACTGCCTTCTCTCTATATTTGTATTTTATGTGTAGGAGTTGCTATATTGTTTTCCTTAGGTAGTACAGTATGAGGGTATAGCACATTTGCTATAGCCCACCATTTCAACTATATAAAAGGAGTATTTTTAGAAAAAAAAATGGGGTGTGTCAATTGGGGCGTGGTCACAAAAGTGGGCGTGGTCAAAAAATTGCTGCGCTACTTGTGCCAAATCTTTTTGTCCCTCTTTTCATTTTTCAAATGTTGGGAGCTATGTTTTAGTATAAATTCATATTATGAAGAGTTGTTTTTTTATGTCAGTATCACTTTAGGGTTGGCCTGTTGGGAACCCCCCTCCCATAGGAGCTTATATAAGGAAGTGTCTAGTCTAGACTGCAGAGCTGTCACTCTTCTGGAGTTTCCAGATTTTGGTGGCTCTCTCCCGTTCTCCCGTCCCCAAGCAGCATTCTCCCGATTTATCTCACAAAGTCCTTTGGGGAATTCGGGCACGCATGTGCAGTAAGCATTTGGTGGCGGCATTTGATGCATTTGCACATATGGGGGTACAATATTTCCGCTTCAGCAGCGATTTTGTGGATACGCGTGATGTCACTTCTGGAAATGTGTTTGTGTGTGAGGTCACTTCCTGGTTATTGGGATAAAATGCTATACCCCCATTGTGCCAGTGCTGTCAGTTTGACAGCTGTGAGACTGTAAGGAGGGCTGCACTTAGCCAAGACCAGGGGAAGTAGGAGCACAGTGTGCCAGTGCCACCTTGGGGCTGGTTAGGTAGCTGTTAGGGTATCAAGGGCAGTCTTTGCCCCAACAAGCAGGTAGCATTTGGAGTTAGTAACCTGGGCTATTGTGCAGCAGTTAGGGACTGAGCGTTCAGGTGTTGGTTAGTAGGGAACCTACATGCTGTAGTGAGACAGCCGGGAGAAGCTTTTATATTGTATGTATGACAGAAAAGGAGATTATTGTATAAGGAGAGGAGGCCCCCAAATGGTCAAGACATTCTGCTAGTGCGTTTCCACAGAGAAGCGAGGGTAAATTTGATCAACCAATAAATGATGATGATTAAGTGTAGCCGCAATATAATAAAGGTTGTGTCAATAAGCCAGAGGGTGATGCGGACAAATTGGCGCCCCCGGGGTTAAACCCTTTGTTTTCCTTTAACACGTGTTACTTTATTTGTGTAGTAATTTGTGCAACTTCTCTCTTTAAATCCTTTCTTTGGTAAATATGTTCATGTCATTCTCTATGTAGGTATAGTGTATGTCCTGCGCAATGGCACTTACACTGCACTATTTATTCTTACATACCCTGGCATGCCCCAATCAGCCCCCAAACCTGCCCTCTCTGTAATATTCCCACACATGGCATGTCCTTCCCAGATAGGGACAGGGGCAACGTATGCATTAATTATTCAACGTAAACTTACATTATGGGGCACATTTATCAAAGTACCATTGACTCCGAATCCAAAAAATTCATATTGGTTCGTACTGTGGGTATTTTCTGCGACTTTTTCATACCTTACACGACTTTTTCGCACATTTGCGTGACTTTTTCGTACTTTGCAACAAAATTTGTGCGACAAAATCGTATTGTTGCGCAGAGTACAAAAGTTTCGGATTCATTCAAGCTTCGGTATCATGACTTTCCTTGGGCCAGGTTGGAGTTGCAGAGTGCCATTGAGCCCTATGGGAGACTTTCCTTGGGCCGGGTTGCAGCTGCAGAGTGCCATTGAGCCCTATGGGAGACTTTCCTTGGGCCGGGTTGGAGCTGCAGAGTGCCATTGAGCCCTATGGGAGACTTTCCTTGGGCCGGGTTGGAGCTGCAGAGTGCCATTGAGCCCTATGGGAGACTTTCCTTGGGCCGGGTGTGAGCTGCAGAGTGCCATTGAGCCCTATGGGAGACTTTCCTTGGGCCAGGTTGGAGCTGCAGAGTGCCATTGAGCCCTATGGGAGACTTTCCTTGGGCCAGGTTGGAGCTGCAGAGTGCCATTGAGCCCTATGGGAGACTTTCCTTGGGCCGGGTTGGAGCTGCAGAGTGCCATTGAGCCCTATGGGAGACTTTCCTTGGGCCGGGTTGCAGCTGCAGAGTGCCATTGAGTCCTATGGGAGACTTTCCTTGGGCCAGGTTGGAGCTGCAGAGTGCCATTGAGTCCTATGGGAGACTTTCCTTGGGCCAGGTTGGAGCTGCAGAGTGCCATTGAGCCCTATGGGAGACTTTCCTTGGGCCGGGTTGGAGCTGCAGAGTGCCATTGAGCCCTATGGGAGACTTTCCTTGGGCCGGGTTGGAGCTACAGAGTGCCATTGAGCCCTATGGGAGACTTTCCTTGGGCCAGGTTGGAGCTGCAGAGTGCCATTAAGCCCTATGGGAGACTTTCCTTGGGCCGGGTTGGAGCTGCAGAGTGCCATTGAGCCCTATGGGAGGCTTTCCTTGGGCCGGGTTGGAGCTGCAGAGTGCCATTGAGCCCTATGGGAGACGTTCCTTGGGCCGGGTTGGAGCTGCAGAGTGCCATTGAGCCCTATGGGAGACTTTCCTTGGGCCGGGTTGGAGCTGCAGAGTGCCATTGAGTCCTATGGGAGGCTTTCCTTGGGCCGGAGTTGGAGCTGCAGAGTGCCATTGAGCCCTATGGGAGACGTTCCTTGGGCCGGGTTGGAGCTGCAGAGTGCCATTGAGCCTATGGGAGACTTTCCTTGGGCCGGGTTGGAGCTGCAGAGTGCCATTGAGCCCTATGGGAGACTTTCCTTGGGCCGGGTTGGAGCTGCAGAGTGCCATTGAGCCCTATGGGAGGCTTCCAAAATCATGCACTGAAGGATCAAATTCAGAAAGGTTTTCCCGCCGTTTACGATCGTTCGATACGAAAATTTTATGTACAATATTTTACAATATATTACCATGACTGTTCCGATTTGCGATCATCAGAAATTATCGTATTTAATCCAAATTTTTCCCATTTCGGGATTCGAACTCGTACTTTGATGAATGTGCCCCAATGTGTATTAAAGAATTGGCAAGTGGTGCTGCAGAGCTTTAGTTGCAGTGCTGCCCAGTTCTATGAATTTGCAGGGCCAATAATTCCCGAGTGGCCATACACAAATTAGGAGCTCTATCACTTAAAGACAAAGTTTGCCCATAAGTTAACTGCCTACATGTTGCAGATGGAACTATGCCAACCAGTTTCTATGTTGTTCTTACACCTGTTTTGCCTCTCCACAGTTAAACATAAAATGCTTCTTGTCATCTATATGTAACGCTTTTCTGACCCAATTTACCAAACCCAGGCTAGTAGTGATAGTATGAGCATGGGTTACATTGCGACACTTAATACAAAGGGGTGAGCCTCCGCTATATGGGAGAATTAGATGGAGCTGAGGGTGTAGTTGAACTACAACTAGCTGAGGTGTGTAGTGCAAATAGAGAATAATGGACGCCAGAGGATTCTTGCTTAATAACTATGGTACAATTTATTGGACAAAGGCACAGCTTAATAGTGCAGCAGGGTATACTCACAGACACAGCAGTATAGAATGTATGATCACCGTGGATAATACAAAGGTGACACTTAGGCACAGAATAACCCACTTGGAGGATGCACAGAGGATTAGTTGACACCTGAGATATAGACCTTTCAGAAGGGAGTGTTCCGTCCGACTGTGGTCCAGGGGAGAGCTCCTAACACTGGTACCTGGCGTCTAATAAAACCGGTCCCTAAAGAACGACTACAGAGCCGGGGTGGACTAAACCCTTTTACAACTCCTGGTTGGGGCTATTAACTGCCCTTACTAAATAATCTGACTACTCTCACCACTCCTAGAGGGTGCTATAAGTAAACCTGTCTGTGCTGGCTAGTTCTCATTCACGGGGCCCTGTCCCCGACTTACAAAACTGGCAGTTCTCTTTACTGAGACCGTGTGTCTCAGGCCCGATGACATGCAGCCTGAGAGAACAGCAGCCAAAGAGGAAGACACTTCCTTGTGCCAGACACTATATAGTCTGCACAAGGGGAGTGGTCAACCTGGGCTAAACCTATAGAGGGCAGCCTAATAACAGTAACCTGAGATCAGAGGGCTCTGCCCTATAACAAAACAGATTACTAAAGATAGGGGATAACACCATAGGGAGCTTAACCCTATGGGTCCCTACATATACTTAGGGACGCTGGGAATCAGAAAGCAGATTGTTGTCAGGTAAGATTTTTTTTATTGTTTTTATATGGTGCTCATCATTCTGTGCAGGCCTTCTTCATCCTTCCGGCAGATACACAGGTTTCTCCACAGGCACAGGTCTCAAGCAGTCACTGGCCTTTCTGTTGTTAGACTATGATTCCCAGAAGCCTCTGTGGGAGATGCAGTTACGCACTGAACAGCAGCAACACGGGGAATGTTATCCCTGAGTCTAGCGTACTGCATTCTGCAAATCAGTGTGCGTTTATAAGGTTCAATAGCAAGCTTTGGGAATCTGAACAGCATCAAAGAGAAACTTATTTGCTGTGTCAGCAGCTTCTGTTATTAACCTTCCCAGTGCCTTATTGTACTGGGTCAGAACAACTGGATCTAGAAGTGTCCCTCCATATTGCCCAGGATAAAGTTGCTCTTATGCTTAAACTTGGTAGTATCTATCAGTTCCTTATTACATTGTTCTTGCAAGGGAACATCCCTCTCACAACTCTCACAACTCCAGTTCCCTGCATGAAAAATATATATAGAAAAATATTTCTTTAAGGCTATTTTTTGAACAAAGCAGTAAACAACAACAATTGTTTCGAAGATATTAAAAACTCTAGTAAGTGAACATGACAGCCCTTCACTTAATACTTGTACTAAGTATTTCTGAGCATGGCCATCGCCCAGCAAGCAGGCCGCAGATCTCAGAGCGCCAGTTAATCTTGACTGGAGTTGACTATTTGCAGTCTCTTTTGTGAAATTAGGGATGCCTTTTCCCCCGCTAGCTGTCCCTTTTCTTTACAGAGATGGACTTGGAGTACTCCTGAGCGAGACGCCTGCTGCCCATTTGGAGCCTGCAAATCTCTGCCGGACTCTGCTCCCTACAGTGTGGATGGTGAGTCGCGGTATCCGGCAGGAGGACTGGTGTGACGTACTTAAGGCTTTTCAGCTCACAGGGAAATTGTGAGTTTTGGCTTCTAATTATTCTTGTTGAATCTCTCACCCTGGCCGCCCAGTTAGCTTTGCCACATACCTATCTCTTTTTTGAGCATTGTAGCTTTTAAGCGGTCAACTACATGGAGGCATAATTGTTTTTGTTTTAGCTCCAGGCAACTATAGCAACTATTAAGCCTTGGAATGAATTTATTGACCTTGTTGCTTCTACTTGGGAAAGCATAGGCTGATTTACTTTATGTTCTGACCATGGCATTCATATGGTTATTGTAAGTCATAAGGTTATTAGTCTTACACTTGGGGCAGTAATTATTAACATTGGAGGCAAACATTACTGGTGATGTTGCCCATAGCAGCCAATAAGATCTTTGTTTTTGTAGTTGACCGTTCAAATTCTAATTGCTAATTGGTTTTTATTGGCAACATGACTGGTGATGTTGGCTTCCACACTATAATGAATATGCCCCTTGGTCTAATACAACTGCATAAAGAGTTTAATAACCAGACGTATTGGCGTTAAGATCTCCTACAACACTTTGAAAGGTTTATATCTCAAATCGCTCTATGATATTGGAGAACCTATCACTGGCTTTCAGCTTTTTCTCAACACTTTAAAAATGCTCTGTTATATTCAGTAATTTTGGGACTGTGAGGTTGTGGACTGTATTGTCAAATACTTTTGTAGTTCAACTCCTTCACCATAAGATGGCACCATAACACCAAATAATCTTGGAAAGGTGATGTTTTATTACTGTGCAGCTAAATATTTCTCTTTACAAGTATTTTCCTCCACATTACTGTGCCACTTAACTTTCTCCTGGATTACAATTTCATTTATCTTTAATGATCAAAGAAAAAAGCAAAACCTCTCCCTTCCTTTATCCACAAAACCAATTGTCGCTTTCTTGAAGCAACAAATTGGTTGTTTGATACAATCTGCACACAACTCGGATGGGGGCGGAAACGGAATCTGCAATTCCCACTTCCCAAACTACTCAAACAAGTCCTCTAACTGTTGACCAATCTGACAGTGTTCTAGTGGTGTTCCAGTCATTAATGGACAAGGCTACTGCACAAATCACTGCTGTTTCTGAGAAAGATAAAGAATTGGCAAGACACACAGATACACTCGAATCAAGGATGGACAATAGGAAAATGGTTTTAGAGGCCCAGGAAATGGACTTAATTAAGTAATTGAATTAAACAACAGGTTCTGAACCTCCAATTGAAATTAGAATACCTGGAGAACAGGTTTTGTCGAGATAAGAAAACGAGGAATTCCAGAATCTTATAAGCACTTGGAGTCAGAATTGCAAGAATGCTTTACCATTTACCATCTCAGTTTCTGCACATCGATCAGATCCCCAGATCTCACAAGATCTGCTATCACTGGGGTTTCCCTTGAAATTGATATTTACACGTAATGGCAAGTCATTTTCCCACCCTACACCGAATAAGACCAAGGAAGCTCTCCAGTCTGCTGGATGTACTAATGCCTTACCAACTAAACTGAGTACAGCTCCATGTACCCTGCAATCATCGGGTTGGCCATCGCCAGAAAGACCTTCTCCTTCACGATTCCCTTTACCTCAAAGTGCTACAAAGTACAGTGCTCGTTCCAGGGATCAGCAGCTTCATTCAATTTAAGACTTTTCTCTCATCATTTCCAGGAAGAAGGAACGCATCAAATCAGCATGTTAAATTCAGGAAATGGCTTTATTTATGGCAAGTTTGGTAACAATGAAAATTGTCCTCCAAATGATTTATCTGAAGGTCAAGGAGTGGAGGAGAAAGCAATGGTCTCCTACTGTGGGGCTTTGGAACAGAACCTTAGTAACATGGCCGCTTTGTATCTGCAATGCCTCTCGGATAAAATCTTATCTCTTATCCAAATTGTTATTAACTAAATTCTAAAAAGGAGAACCCTGACTGGTCTGCAGGGTCTGGGGGAGACATAACACGCACTTTGATATTCTCTTGAAGTGCTCTGAGGACTTTGCAACATTAGTAAGCAGTGTATTGGGAACGACCCTAGTGAGGGAAAAGGGGAGGATCATTTTCCAAACCCAGAGATTATATACATGAATTATATGGGTAGCCTCTCCTCTTAAAGGAGAACCACAGACTAATCCCTACCTGCAAAGAAATATTTAGGGGAAATAATATATAAACTGATTTTGTATTATTTTGTGACGAGACATGCTTCCCCTTTAAGTGGGAGTGGAAGTTGTACCTGTTGGGCAGAGGAGCAGCCTATGTGCAATTTGTCTTAAATGACTGTGTGTTTCCCACAAACACATTTGGTCTAATTTACCCTTTCTCTTGTGGAGAGACATTTATCCGCCCCCAATGTACTCTGGGACAGTGCTGCCTATCATACGCCCCTCCTTCAGTGGCATCCCATGTGCCGGCCTATAGACTCACATAGCAGCACATCACAATAAAACCCAGTAGCAGTTTTCTTTAATACATTTTTGTAATTTATTATATATGTATTTTTACAATCTTGGGCTTTTTGTAGTTGATTTTGCTTTGGGTGTTTGAGGCATTACACATTATTATACACTTTGGTTCATTTGCCAATATGCATTACTCCATTTAGTAACCTCCCCCAGGTAATTGAAATCAGTCTCCTCTTAGCACAAATCCAGTTCCGCTTCCTGCTTCCGGCTGTTCCATTTCACATTCCCAAGCAGAGGGGCGGGGCTTAACCCAGAATGAGAGTCACTGAAAGCCTTTCACACCCGACTGAGTTCTATGGAGCGCTGGAGAGCTGAAGCAGGTTTGGACAGCAGGGGGCGCTGCTCTTTCATTCACTCACTTTTATTACTGCAGCAGTGAGACTTCCGGAAGCTTTCTCTGTTGGTTCCAAGTTCCGGCCTCTGCCTTGTATTGTGAAAAAGAAGAAAGAGGGTCAGATTGGAGGGGGTTCTCTGGCCTCTGCTTTAGCCACCGCCCCACATTCATCCTAACAACCTTGGGCAGAAAACCAGAAAAATACAGTTACCAGAAAAGGTAAAGTCTCTCATGTGGGGTGGGGGAAACAATTAGGAGATGGTAGGAAACTGATGAGAGTAATTCAATTTACACAAAAAAAAAAATGTTATTTATAGTTATGGTTCCCTAGTATGGCCCATATAGCTATTACAGCCGTGTTTGCTCTACCAAGGAGGAAACCACATGGGTGTGTGGCACATTGGCACAGAAGGGTTTTTCTTTTAGCACCAACTTCCTGCAACGTCCGGCTTAGGGCATTTGCTCAGGGATTTTTATATCATTTGGAAATAAGAATTAGCGATGTTTTTATGCTCAGGATAAAGCTGAAGAGACCAAACGTGTCAGGGAGCAATGTGTCAAAGTTTCCTGAAAATGTTTAAAATTATTATTATTTTACATGTTTTATTATTAATGCGTTTTTTGTTTGCACATTGTGGATTGTGACCCTTTCACAGATAAAAAAAAACAATTTGGTCTGTAATAGTTTTCAACTAAAGCCATCTAAAATTTATATTTTTTTATATTGACATATTTTATAGCTGAACCACAATAGACTTTTCTAAATGACATTTGCTGTGTTTTGGCAGATTTCCCTTCTTTCACTTTTTCCTTCTCTTTTTCCGTTGAAAACTGCAGTGAGACAGTATTTGGATAGAGTGTATAGTAAGGAACATGGGGGGCGTTACTGTTTATTGCATGGGGCTGCTATACATGTGGGTACATACAGCAGGTCTCTTACAGATACAGGTCTGCGATTTTGGAGAGATTATTTAAGGGTGACTGCACACGGGGAGATTAGTCGCCCGCAATAAATCTTACCTACTGCGGGCAAACGCTTTCTTTAAAATGCTTTCCCACTGCCGATAATGTTACTCTCTGGTGGGAAAACATACATGTTGCTCATGGGCGTTTCTTGCCTCCGATGCTGCCCCTCTCGCCCCCCCTGCGCTTACATTTACAGCGCCAGAGGGGGGCGCAGCGCTGGTGTAGAGAGTGTAATAGAGCTCTCTACACTAGCAGAGCTGAAATTCCATATTAAGAAATGGAAATTTGGCTCTTAAAGTTATCAGGAACTGTTTTTTGCCGCCCCTGATAATTCCGGGGGTGCTGCCGTCTGAGGTTTTTGAAGGCATTCTAAGTTTCCTTGTGAGGAAACCGGTGGGAAAGTGTTGCAGGGAGATCTGAGGTAGTGAAGATTTATCTCGGGCGGCTAATCTTCCTGGTGGTGTGTTTACAAATTAGTGTAAATGTAAAACATGAAATTTGTATGCCCAAGGTATATTTTGGGGTCTCTTTATGCCTTGTACTTTCATAAACCTTTGTACGTTGGGCATTAAACTGTTCAGAGGACCCCTGGCATTCATATATAGAGTGTTTTATCTTGGTACCTAATGATATGTAGCAGATAAGATTCTGCAGAGTGGAAGTTTTATGGTGATTTTAGCAAAGCTTTGCGGCTTGGTACTTTGGAGTAGAAAGACATTTGGATGGATGGATTTGAGGGAATAATATATAAATATATAAAAATATAGTTTGTTTTCATCTTGGGGCCTTTACAAACTGTTCAGAGGACCCCTGGCATTCATACTTCGGGTATTTAATCTTGGTACCTAATAATATGTGGGATATAAGAAGCTGCAGAGTGGAAGCCTTGAGGGGATTTTTGGAAATGTCATCAAAATCACCAACTCTAGGAAAGCTTTGATAGTTGGAGTTGAAAGAGGTGCGCTTGTTTTGGTTTTGGGGGAATGTGTACTTTTCAAAACTATATGACTTTCTGGGGTGAGCGTATATGAAATGCAATAAATGTGTTATTTTTCCAGTAGCTAAAATTATTTTTATTTTGGGGCCCCTAAATGGCACATGTTTAGCCATGTACCTACATTGGACATCAAACTGTTTATTGGACCCCTGGCATTCATATTTAGGGTGTTTTATTTTGGTACCTAATGACCTGTGGGAGATAAGATGCTGTAGACTGAAACCATTTTTAAAAAAGTTCACACATTTTTATTAACAAAAACAATAATTTTAGGAAAGCATTGCAGTTTGGTAAATTGGAGTAGAAATGCACAATTACCTATATTGCATTTGTCAGAATGTGTTCTTTCCAGAAATGTATGGTTTGCTAGGGGAAACCTACTGTTAGAGGAACATTTGGCCTTGAAATCAGAAGTGTGCAGCTTACTGGAGCAGTGCTGTAGGAATGGGTCAGTGTGCTGCTGGGAGTTTGTGATCTATAACAATTATGTTTAGGCATTTTGAAGCCAATTTCTTGTTGCAGAAGGGGAATTACACGAAATGCTAGCCTATTTTAATTTTAAAGTGTATGTAAAGGCAAATAATAATAACTACTATATGCATTCTTTAGTCCATAAGGAACAATTTTGCAATATATACTGATTAAAACTTATCCACCATTTACAAGACTGAAGCACTCAAATTGCCCTCGTTTGGGAAAACATTTGGTGGTTGCATATCAGCGCCAAAGTGAATTAGCAGGCAGTCCCTGTTCCCTGCTGTTCCCAATTGCCAATAAGAATAGTGCTGACGTGCCTCTTACTGTGTGCGCCTATTGGCCCGCTCAAATCTTATTGGTGGCCAGTAACAGAAAGTTCTGGTCGGCCAGTGGCCCTTAGTGGGGAGGCACGCAGAGCTCAAGCGGGGGGGATATGCCCAACAAACAAAATTCCAGAGCTTCAATGTGCAAATGGTTTGAATCAGTGTGTACTGCAAAATTGCTCCCCGCGGCGCAGTGAATGTGTTTAGCAATTATTCATTTTTGCCTTTACGTCCCCTTGAAGTTGTCCTGAAAAAAATGATATAGTTTTTTTTCCCTGGCTAAATTTAAATGCCCCCCAGGAAGGGCCCCCTAAAATTAAAGAGTATACAAATGTTCAAAATCTGTTGGGCAATAAAAGTACCTGCAAAGTGACCAAATCGGCTGTCGGTGAAAGGGTTAAGTGACTGGTAGATGTGGAAGAAGATCATGTGTACTTTTTGGTAAAATATCCCAGGGAGACAAAGTGCCTTGTGTGACATGAGCCTAACCAGTGGCAGGAACACAAACCTATGGCAATTAGAGTGTGTCAGGGCACTACAGGGGTTTCTTCTACTGGCTGTTCCAATGTAATTTATTTTAAAAAAACAGCATTAAAAAAACAGTACCATACCAAAGCTGGAATGGGTAACGAAAAAGTACGAAAAATATGACTTTTTCGTGAAAGAATGAACATGCCACAGAAAGTCTTATTATTTTAAAAAATCATACTTTAATGAATGGGCCCCTAAGTGCAGTATGCCCATGTATTCTAATTGTGTTATCAGAATATTGACTGTTAGTCAATTTGTGCACTACCCTTAGTTTCCCACTAGATGTCACTACGTTTTGAAGTTCAAACCTTCAAAGAGTGGGGAAATACCAGCGCACATATTCTGAAGCACAGGGATAGGATCTATTATCCAATGCTTTGGGGTTTTCTGGATAAGGGATCTTTCTGTAATTTGGATCACCATGCCTTAAGTCTGATTAAAACCATTTAAGCGTTAAATAAACCCAATAAATAACTATTTAGGTTTTAATAAACCCAGTAGGATTGTTTTGCCACTAATATGGATCTAGTCAGCTTAGTTACCATCAAATACAAGGCATTATCAATTTGGAGTCTTATTATATAATCATTGAATGTCATGTGGATTCACATACCCCCACTGAGACTCTGTGACTTGTCTTAAAGAAAATATATCAACCTGTTGATATTAAATCTATTGAGTGGTGCGACTCCCAATCCCAAACGATTGATTTGTGTGACTTATTATTTTATTTCTTTTGGGAATGGTTCTCGTTTGGGTAAAATGTATTTGTCTATACAGGAGTTACTGTTGTTGTAGGGCCCCCTGTAGGGTATTTTAGAGCAAGAGGCATATTAATAAACTTTATTGATTTTATATATATATATTATACTGTACATGAATTATATGTACCCTGGACACCTGAGATCCACTGGACTTAATGTTAAATTTGTGTGGAGTTATAAGGATATACTTTTTAGGATATTCATTGCTCTTTTGTATTATAAAGTAACAACAGACAAAGCAATTATTAGAATAGAAACTGCAAAAAGTTCAAGACTGCAAGTTTTAGTTCCGCACACAGTTTAGTAGGACACGAGTAAGACTCTAGGCCAGGGCTCCTCAAACCATAGGCCATGGGCCAGATACGGCCCGCCAAGGTCATTTACCGGCTCCCGCTGCGTCCTCACCCCTGACTACTACCTGTCTACCTCAGCGTGGTCCTTAGCCCCTTAGACACTTGGGCCGGTGTGACGCGCTGATGCACACTGTATTCCGCCCCCCAACAGTCTGAGGGCCCGTGAACTGGTCCCCTGTTTAAAAAGTTTGAGGACCCCTGCTCTAGGCTAACAGAACTAAATGCTATAAAGGCCAACATGGATGAAACATAAAGGATATGTCAGTTTGCTCTGTAGTGTGAGCACATGGAAATGCCTCTGTGCTACAGTGAGTGGCCAATACGGTGGGGACTGTAGGTACCGCAGGCGTCTCCCCCTGTGCCATTACCCTTAGACTGGGTCTCTGTTTTACTTTGTATTTTGGGAGATACATTTCCTGTGGGATCTGTAGGGCTGCGCAGTGATCAGTCAGATCCTTACCGTACTCTAGAACTCACATTCTGTATTCCCTTCTACTGTTCTGCCGTAATGAGCCGAGTATATTAACGTCAGTGAATTGTTCTCTCAGGTAAAAAGCAACTCAGACACAGGGGGAAGATAGAATCTCCTAGAGCTCCATGAGGCGTGAGAACCTTGCTTCTGGGGCAGCATTGGTAAGTATACAGGAGACGGAAACCCAGACTTTATTACTTATTTAATAGGATATTATTTCATTTAGATGCCATTATTTTTTGTTTGTGGATCACTAACCTGACACCCTTGGTTCCCTAAAAAAGAGATCAAATTATATATACCCTTAAAAGAAAAGGAAAGGTGGAATCACTGGATCGTGCCCCCCAGTGATTGTATTCACATTACTCTAATGTTTTCCAATATCTGTACTTATGTCCTTAGCTGAGGCGGGGCAATGACCAGACGTTGGACCTTCATGGAGCGACTCGGTCAAAGGTTGAACCTTTTGAGAGGAGCTTGAACTGATAATTCTGACTGGCTGAAAAGCACTGCCCTAAGGTAAGATGGTGGCACAAGAGGAAGTTCTTGTTCTTCTTCCAGTATCTGGGTCCAATGAAAGGCTCAATGGTCAGATCAGCCCTATTTGGCTCAGATTGTCCGTTTGGCATCAGACTCACAGATGCGTAGTAGATATAAAATCCAAAATCTGTAAAGTAGATTTATTTAAAATGGTATAAAGTTCAGTAACTCAAGAGTTACAACCAGCAGTGCATCTCAGTAGTAATCAGCAGTGCATTTAGTCATGTCAGTAGCTCAGGAGTTACAAATCAGCAGTGTAGAAATTTCTGTCAGTAGCCCAAAAGTTACGCTCTGCAGTGCATTACAATCATTTGCTCAGGAGTTACAATCAGCAGTGCAGCTTTTAATGCCACTTACTCAGGAGTTACAATCAACAGTGCAGGAATTTCTGTCAGTAGCTGAGGAATTACAATCAGCAGTGCAGGTATTTCTTTCAGTTGCTCAGAAGTTACAATCAGCAGTGCAGGTATTGTTGTTAGTAGCTCGTGAGTTAAAATAAGCAGTGCATATGTTACTGTGAGTAGCTCAAGAGTCACAACTAGCAGTGCAGGTATTACTGTCAGTAGCTCTGGAGTTTTTAATCAGCAGTGCAGGTATTCTGTCACTAACTGAGAGGTTAGAATCAGCAGTGCCGGTCTGATAGTATCTCAGGAGTTACAATAAGCCATGCATGTGTTACAGTCAATAGTTACAAGAGTTACAATCAGTAGTGCATGTATTTCTGTCTTTAGTTCAGGATTTACAATCATCAGTGAAGGTTTAACTGTCCTTAGCTCTATAGCCCTGATACAAATTGTGTGGGTGATGGGGAGGAGTATTTGGTTGGGGCAGATGGTAAAGTGTCTCTCAGGTGGGATACACAGTGTGTGAGTGATGGGAAGTAGTATTTGGTAGGGGCAGAGGGTAATGTGTTACTCAGGTTGGATAGAAAGTGTGTGGGCGATGGGGAGAAGAAGTTTTTGGTGCGAGTAAAGGGTAGAGAGTTACTTAGGTGGGATACAAAGTGTGTGGGTGATAGGAAGGAGTATTTGGTTGGGGCAGAGGGTAAAGAGTTACTTTGGTGGGATACAAAGTGTGTGGGTGATGGGAAGGAGTATTTGGTTGGAGCAGAGGGTAATGTGTTACTCAGGTGGGATACAAAGTGTATGGGTGATGGGGAGAAGGAGTATTTGGCCGGTGCAGAGGGTAAAAATGAGAAAATGAGTATTCGGTTTTGGTAGAGGGTAAAGAGTTCCTCAGGTTGGATAGAAAGTGTGTGGGCGATGGGGAGAAGGAGTTTTTGGCACGAGTAAAGGGTAGAGAGTTACTCAGGTGGGATACAAAGTGTGTGGGTGATAGAAAGGAGTATTTGGTCGGGGCAGAGGGTAAAGTGTTACTCATGTGGGATACAAAGTGTGTGGATGATGGGAAGGAGTATTTGGTTGGGGCAGAGAGTAAAGTGTTACTCAGGTGGGATACACAGTGTGTGGGTGATGATGAGGAGTATTTGGTTGGGGCAGTTAGTAAAGTGTTACTCATGTGGGATACAAAGTGTGTGGATGATGGGGAGGAGTATTTGGTTGGGGCAGTTAGTAAAGTGTTACTCAGGTGGGATACAAAGTGTGTGGGGGGATGGGGAGGAGTATTTGGTCGGAGCAGAGAGTAAAGAGTTACTCAGGTGGGATACAAAGTGTGTGGGGGGATGGGGAGGAGTATTTGGTTGGAGCAGAGAGTAAAGAGTTACTCAGGTGGGATACAAAGTGTGTGGGGGGATGGGGAGGAGTATTTGGTCGGAGCAGAGAGTAAAGAGTTACTCAGGTGGGATACAAAGTGTGTGGGTGATGGGGAGGAGTATTTGGTTGGGGCAGTTAGTAAAGTGTTACTCAGGTGGGATACAAAGTGTGTGGGGGGATGGGGAGGAGTATTTGGTTGGGGCAGTTAGTAAAGTGTTACTCAGGTGGGATACAAAGTGTGTGGATGATGGGGAGAAGGACAGAAGGACTGCGCTATTTTGATTTTGGAGTTTCTATAGATCTGATACTTTGGTAATTCTATGCACACTGGGCATCACATTGTTCGGTTTCCCCCTGGCATTGGTTTTTAGGATGGTTTATCTTGGCACCTGATGATGAGGGAGATAGGATGCTGGAACATGCAAGCTTTGTGGTGATTTTCAGGTATTTTGTCAAAGCTGTTAATTTTAGGGAAACCTTGCGACTCATTAATTCTTAGTAAAAAAAAAAAAAAAAACTTTTTACCCATTTAGGATTTACTGTCCTAAAATACAAGGTTTTCTTGAGTCAACATTTTATTTGTGGTTTTACCCAGCATAATATGCTGAAAATGTGACTATTACATGGCTATTTGTATGCACTTTTGTGATATTTAAGTCTCTACAAGCCAGATCCTTATGTAATGCTATGCATACCGGGTATCAAACTGCCCAGTAGCGCCCTGGCATTCATATTTAGGGGATTCAGGCTGATTTACCTTGGTTCTATAGGAGCACAGCACTTCCGTTTAGCCCGGCACGTTAGAGGGACTTGTACCTGCGTATACCCCCATTCCTCCCAGTTGCACCGCTTCCTTCTTTGCCGCTGCAGCACCTCCTACAATTAGATCTACTCACAGACCAAGCAATGTGTCCGCTGTGGCGGGGCCCACAGAGTTTTCTCCCAGTGCCTCGCTAGCCCAGTCTGCCTCTACCCCCAACCATTTTACATACCTTGTATTAAATTGTCCCTTGTGTCATTTCCCTCTTTTCTTTATCTTGTTGGTCAGTCTCTTCACTATGGCTTTTATCCCAATATCTATTTGTGCACCCCCCTCCCACCGAGTCTGCCTCCAACTCTAGTTGTCGGAATTTGCTCAGCTTTTTCTCCCTGCCTTACCAGTTGGTAATTGCCGGACTATTGTGTTGACTGAGGTAGCCCCAGTACATTGTGTTTCCATCTGCTGTGGCCCTCAGATGGCCAAAGTTTGTTTATATGGGGGTCATACACACTGAGATGGTGGGGTGGACACTGAAGGCATTGTAATGTGCCTGTCACCATGTGTAGGACCCCTGTAGATGAAACAGATCAGGGCTGGAACTAGGGGTAGGCAGAGAGGCACGTGCCGAGGGTGCAATGGTGTGGGGGCACTAGGAATGTATCTCTTTTGTCGCCCCTTTACCCCTGGGCCCTGTGACTGCACCTATGCACATACTGGTTTATTCACGCACCATAAATGAATGAAAATGTGCAAATTAACACAGGCAGGGGAGGGGCGAGGTGCCCAGCACTGGTGTAGGTAGGCATTAAACTTTGCTGTCGGGGAGGGGTCAGCTGTCGTGGCGGTTTTTCATAAATGAACTCTGTTATAATGTGATACTAGGCGGCGGGGAAACAATATAGTTAGAACGCCTAAAGTAAAGGTGTGTAATGGGACCCTTCATACTGCTGGCTGCTGCACCCTGGCAACAGAGCAAATGGGAAATAGCTCTGTTTTTTCTTAACCCTACATGTTTTGCGGACATTAAGTATTATTAACATGTATTTGTAAACCGCCAACATATTCTGCAGGGTTGTACAATAAATCCATGTATACATTAAACATACAAGAAACCATACAAACCGACCTATAACAAGTACAATAGCTATAGAGGGCCCGACCCAAAGGAGCTCCCATCTAAAGAAAGGTATTGGCACTAGTGATGAGCAAATTTATTCGTTAGGCATGGATTCACAGTGAAATTATACATTTCGTAATTGGTAAAATTTTTCGTTAAACTGGGGCAAAAACTGACCACAACAAAAATAACAATGATTTTGATATATTTGGTGAAAATAGTTGTGTTGAAAAATAAAGTGCGTGAAAAAAAAAGGCACGATAGTAAAATTGAGAAAAAAATGCCCATTGACTGATTTGAGTGTGAAAAAAGTTGCACAGCAAAAAAAGTTGGCGGTAAGAATCAGAAAAAACCACTCATTGACTTTAATGTGTTTGGAATGAGAATAAAAAATAGTTGTATGCGAAAAAACATCACGTCTGCATGTCAAGAATTAGCATTTGACAAATTTTTACTTTTTTAGTTGTAATATTGGTGTGTAGGGAACAGGGTTTCTACTGCTTGGGTGCTATTCTCCTGCCTACCACAAGGTGGGGCTACTGAGAACATTTGGCAACACAAAAGATTTCTGAGCCCTTTCTGAACTCTATCATGCTGAGATCTTCAGGTACAACATAAGGCAGCCTACAGGAGACCTGCTTTTTGGAAGGGTAAGGGGTCTGGGGTTTCAGAGATCATTGTATGTAATGGGTTTTAAGCTATGGTTCTCACTGCTTCTCACTGTGTGTATAATTAGTGTATTTTGTGTGGTGTTAACAAAGTGTTCATTTCCCAGTCTTTCAGGCATTTCTGGAGTTCCAACTCCCTGGTAAGGATGATGGCACACTAGGAGATTAGTCGCCCACAGTAAATCTGCGCTACCGCCGGTGACTGCTCTCCTGAAAATGCTTTCCCATTGGCAATAATGTAAATCACTGGGGGGAAACGTATGCGCTGCTTCCGGTTTCTCAAGTCGCCCAAAGATTCCCCGCGAGGCAACTTAGGAAAGCGGAAGCGCATTGTAGGTTTCCCCACCGGCGATTTCCATTATTGCCTGTGAGAAGGGAACTAGGGACGTTTCTTCGCCCGCGGTTGTTGGCGCTGCATATATACTGGCTGTGTGCCCTGTGGGCATTATGCATGGTGTTAGCACTGCATATTTACACTGGCTGTGTGCCCTGTGGGCATTATATATGATGTTGGCGCTGCATATATGCTGGCTGTGTGCCCTGTGGGCATTATACATGATGTTGGCGCTGCATATATACTGGCTGTGTTCCCTGTGGGCATTATACATGATGTTGGTGCTGCATATATACTGGCTGTGTGCCCTGTGGGCATTATACATGATGTTGGCACTGCATATATACTGGCTGTGTGCCCTGTGGGCATTATATATGATGTTGGCACTGCATATATACTGGCTGTGTGCCCTGTGGGCATTATACATGATGTTGGTGCTGCATATATACTGGCTGTGTGCCCTGTGGGCATTATACATGGTGTTAGCACTGCATATTTACACTGGCTGTGTTCCCTGTGGGCATTATACATGATGTTGGCACTGCATATATACTGGCTGTGTTCCCTGTGGGCATTATACATGATGTTGGCGCTGCATATATACTGGCTGTGTGCCCTGTGGGCATTATACATGGTGTTAGCACTGCATATATACTGGCTGTGTGCCCTGTGGGCATTATACATGATGTTGGTGCTGCATATATACTGGCTGTGTGCCCTGTGGGCATTATACATGGTGTTAGCACTGCATATTAAACTGGCTGTGTTCCCTGTGGGCATTATACATGATGTTGGCACTGCATATATACTGGCTTTGTGCCCTGTGGGCAATATACATAATGTTGGCACTGCATATTTACACTGGCTGTGTTCCCTGTGGGCATTATACATGATGTTGGTGCTGCATATATACTGGCTGTGTGCCCTGTGGGCATTATACATGGTGTTAGCACTGCATATTTACACTGGCTGTGTTCCCTGTGGGCATTATACATGATGTTGGCACTGCATATATACTGGCTGTGTTCCCTGTGGGCATTATACATGATGTTGGTGCTGCATATATGTATGTATTTATATCTTTATTTATAAAGCGCTACTTATGTACGCAGCGCTGTACAGTAGAATTCATTAATACAGACAGGGGGGTTAAAGATAATGGATAAATACAAAGTACAACAATAAATACAAATAAATACAAGGTACAGTTGCAATAAGAGTCAGAACCACAAGATGAAGGAGGTCCCTGCCCCGTAGAGCTTACAATCTATATGGGAGGGGTAACTAACAGACACAAATAGGCAAATATAAGTGCTATAGGTCACAGTGGGTGACATTACAGTATAAGTGCCAGTTTCCAGATCAGGTTGGCGCTGCATATATACAGGTTGTGTTCCCTGTGGGCATTATACATGATGTTGGCACTGCATATATACTGGCTGTGTGCCCTGTGGGCAATATACATAATGTTGGCGCTGCATATATACACTGGCTGTGTGCCCTGTGGGCATTATACATGGAGTTAGCACTGCATATTTACACTGGCTGTGTTCCCTGTGGGCATTATACATAATGTTGGCACTGCATATATACTGGCTGTGTGCCCTGTGGGCATTATACATGGTGTTAGTGCTGCATATATACTGGCTGTGTGCCCTGTGGGCATTATACATGATGTTGGCACTGCATATATACTGGCTGTGTTCCCTGTGGGCATTATATATGATGTTGGCACTGCATATATACTGGCTGTGTGCCCTGTGGGCATTATACATGGTGTTAGCAATGCATATATACTGGCTGTGTGGCCCTGTGGGCATTATATATGGTGTTGGCACTGGCATATATACTGGCTGTGTGCCCTGTGGGCATTATACATGGTGTTACCATGCATATATACTGGCTGTGTGCCCTGTGGGCATTATACATGATGTTGGTGCAGCATATATACTGGCTGTGTGCCCTGTGGGCATTATACATGATGTTGGTGCTGCATATATACTGGCTGTGTGCCCTGTGGGCATTATACATGATGTTGGTGCTGCATATATACTGGCTGTGTGCCCTGTGGGCATTATACATGATGTTGGTGCTGCATATATACTGGCTGTGTGCCCTGTGGGCATTATACATGATGTTGGCACTGGCATATATACTGGCTGTGTGCCCTGTGGGCATTATACATGGTGTTAGCACTGCATATTTACACTGGCTGTGTTCCCTTTGGGCATTATACATAATTTTGGCGCTGCATATATACAGGTTGTGTGCCCTGTGGGCATTATACATGATGTTGGCACTGCATATATACAGGTTGTGTGCCCTGTGTGCATTATAGATGGTGTTGGCACTGCATATATACTGGCTGTGTTCCCTGTGGGCATTATACATGATGTTGGCGCTTGCATATATACTGTCTGTGTTCCCTGTGGGCATTATACATGATGTTGGCGCTGCATATTCACTGGCTGTGTGCCCTGTGGGCATTATACATGATGTTGGCGCTGCATATATACTGGCTGTGTTCCCTGTGGGCATTATACATGATGTTGGTGCTGCATATATACTGGCTGGTGCCCTGTGGCATTATACATAATGTGGCGCTGCATATACTGCTGTTCCCTGTGGGCATTATACATGATGTTGGTGCTGCATATATACTGGCTGTGTGCCATGTGGGGCATTATACATGATGTTGGCACTGCATATATACTGGCTGTGTGCCCCTGTGGGCATTATACATGGTGTTAGCACTGCATATTTACAACTGGCTGAGTTCCCTGTGGGCATTATACATAATGTTGGCGCTGCATGTATACAGGCTGTGTGCACTGTGGGCATTATACATGATGTTGGCACTGCATATATACTGGCTGTGTTGCCCTGTGCGGCATTATACATGATGTTGGTGCTGCATATATACTGGCTGTGTGCCCTGTGGGCATTATACATGATGTTGGCGCTGCATATATACTGGTTGTGTGCCCTGTGGGCATTATACATGATGTTGGCGCTTTATATATAATTTCTATGCGCCCTGTGGGCATTATACATGATATTGGCATTGCATATATACTGACTATGCACCCTGTGGGCATTACATTTAAGGCTGGCATTGCATTTATACTGTTCAATAATCATAATTCATGATGTCGGTGTGAGGTTTAAATATTGACGTTGACACAGTATTTCCAATTTCTGAGCTTTGTGGGCATAATTCATGATGTCGGAGCAGAATATTATATTCGCAATTGTTCTGTGGGTATGAAATATGATGCTGGCATTTTTTCCTGTTAGTTTCCCTTGTGTGTGTGGGTGGTTACATAGGGGCTCTGTGTATATGGGGGAAATGGGTTGTTTTACAGGCTTCATATCCTCACACCCCAACAAGCGCTAGTGTTGACATCAGTTTCATTTTTACTTGGACAGCCCTGTTTTCAGAAGCGCTATCCAGGTAAACATTGCCTGTTTGGGATTTCCAAATGCCCCCTGATAGCACAGACCTGCCCCAAAATATCACCGGCCACACCCTGATGTCACTGGCCCACCCCCTTGAAATGTCTAGTTTGCTGTCGGAGAGGGGATACTGGGGTACATAAACATTCTAGTTTGCTGTCGGAGAGGGGACACTGGGGTACATAAACATTCTAGATTGCTGTCGGAGAGGGGTACAACTTGGGGGTACATAAACATTCTAGTTTGCTGTCGGAGAGAGGACACTGGGGTACATAAACATTCTAATTTGCTGTCAGAGAGGGGACACTGGGGTACATAAACATTCTAATTTGCTGTCAGAGGGGACCTGGGACAACTTCTATTGCTGAGAGGGGACACTGGGGTACATAAACATTCTAATTTGCTGTCAGAGAGGGGACACCGGGGTACATAAACATTCTAGTTTGCTGTCGGAGAGGGGACACTGGGGTACATAAACATTCTAGTTTGCTGTCGGAGAGGGGACACTGAGTAACATAAACATTCTAGTTTGCTGTCGGAGAGGGGACACTGGGGTACATAAACATTCTAGTTTGCTGTCGGAGAGGGGACACTGGGTACATAAACATTCTAGTTTGCTGTCAGAGAGGGACACTGGGGTACATAAACATTCTAGTTTGCTGTCGGAGAGGGGACACTGGGGTACATAAACATTCTAGTTTGCTGTCGGAGAGGGGGACACTGGGGTACATAAACATTCTAGTTTGCTGTCGGAGAGGGGACACTGGGGTAACATAAACATTCTAGTTTGCTGTCGGAGAGGGGACACTGGGGTACATAAACATTCTAGTCTGTTGTCGGGAAAGGGGACACTGGGTACATAAACGTTCTAGTTGCTTTCGGAGGGGGGTTCAGCTGCTCTGATTACTTACCATGGCTTTGTTATAATTTGACTGGGGTAACAATTCTTTTAAGGATCGGATTGGTTTATTGGCCTAGACCCGACCCTTCCTGGTGCTCCCCCTGTCCGACCGTTCCTCCCCGACGCATTAAACTTACGCGAGCTCAGGGAGGACGTCTGGTGGGGGACCCTGTGGGGGGGATTACGGGACACGCACCTGCAGGGCCCCTGGGTAGGATCCCCGGTCTGCCCTGCCCCCCCACTCTGCTAAAGTGATCTCAGGGGCAATATCTATGCACTAACTTACTTTTGGGGGTCTCTAAATGCCAGATACATCGGTGATCCTATGCACAATTGGCATCAAAACTGTCAGTGGGCCCTTGGCTTTCATATTTAGGGTGTGTTTTCTTGGTACCTAATGTTATGTGGGAGATATGATGCTTGAAAGTGGAAGCTTTGAGACAATGTTTTAGAATTTTCATTTTTTTTTTTGGAAAACTGCTAAACTTAGAAAAGCATTGCTGTTTGGTACTTAGGAGTAGAAACACATGGTTACCCATTTGGATTTGGCAGAATGTGTACTGTTCAAAAATATATGGGTTCCTGGGGTATTGGCACGTTTGGGAGACATGAGGCTTTTCAAATCAGTTTGTATTTTGAGCTCTAAATCTTGTCCTAAAATTTCTACGATCTGCTTTATTGGTGTGTCTGAACCCATATCTGGCACATGGAGCGGATTTTGGCAGGAAAGTAGATACCGGACTGCGCCAAAATCTGCACAGACGCGCCATGAAGCAGATAGAAGTGGAGGGGCGGTTTCTCAGCCTGCGCTTATACACAAGCCAGGAAAGCGCCTTGTGTGGCAGGAACCCTAAACACCATTATGGGGACCTGAGGCTTTTGCCCTGTTTGAGGGAGAAAAATAGGGGGGACGGGGCAAATGCCCAACTGGAGAGCAGTAATGACAGCAGTAAGTGCTGATTCTGTGCCTCTGTCTCCTGATAACATTGCAGCTCTCTCTCTGCCAGGCACCAGCCCCCCCCCCATACTTTTTACTTTGTATCTTTTCTGAGCCCCACCCTGGTCACATGATGCTGTGTGTGTGAGACATTATCCTACAAAATGGTGCTGCTTCCAGGAGGGTGAGATGCTAATTCTGCTTTTTTCTGTGTGTGAGTGTGTGACTGAGTGTGAGTGAGCATGATTGTGCAGTGAGTGGGGAGGGCATGGCTACCTGCTCTGTGGCTGCTGCACTGAGGGAACCCACCAAATCACAGTTCCCTTTGGGGGAAAGAGTGGGCCGTTGGGCAGCAGGGACCTTCCTGTTCCTTCAGCCTTTGCCCCCCCTGCAATTCTCTGCATCATGGCGGCCCTCCTCTGGTTTCAGCAGCCCTCCTGCCTCTCCAGCCTGTATACAAGTTAGTGACACACACGTATACATATATTTCTGGGGGGTCGAGGGGGTCGCACACTTACAGCACTTGTACATACACACACTGTGCAATTTGCCACATGCACACATTTTTACTATTGTTTTTATTTATTTTGCTATTGTGTGGTTATTTTGCCTTCAAAAACGGCCCTAATACTAATGCAGTATCTTTTGTATTTCATGTCAATTGGATTTTTAGCGTTATTCAGTTTTTAGCCATTTTATTGCATTTTCAGCTCTGCATATTTGTTGCCTGTAAAACCGAATTGGGGAAACAAGTGAAACTTGGGTTCTGGCTGCTGCTCTCCTTGGGTTGGTTTTATTGCATTCTACCATGTTGTTTACCCCTTTGTATTTCCCTGAATATGTACAGGTACTTTCCCAACTTATGTGGCTTTCTGGGGTAAGATATTTGTGTGTTTTTTACTAATAATTCCCGCTGGTCATTTATTGTTTCACTTGTTTTATTTGTTATCTTCCGCTCCGAGCCAATGCTACTGAGTGGCAGGGTCCATATGGTTTATGGCCTTGGGCGCATACTATGTTTAGCCATGGTGTGTGCTGCATCTATGCCATCTTGGACCTCTGGCCTCCCCTGGCATTGCCATGGCCATGGCGCTGACCCCCGCTGGCATTTATACTAATCGTGGCATGCCATCTCCACCTGATGTGTTAATAGCCCTTATACCCATTTCCAACAGTCATTACCCCCCTCAGTGCCGCTGAAGACAGGTGATGTATTCATGGGAGTACGCTGGTCTCTGTGCTCCCCAACTTTTTTGCACTGCATTCAGTTAACGTTATCTTCTAGTATGTTATAGAATGGCCTATTCTAAGCAACTTTCCAATTGGTCTTAATTATTCATTTTTTTATAGTCTATTTGTCTTTTTCTTCTTCCAACTCTTTGCAGCTTTCAAATGGGGATCACGTACCCCAGCGTCCAACAACTGGTTGCTCTGTTAAGCTGAAGTTTTATTGTTATTGTTACGTTTCCTAACTTCTTTTTCTATTCTGGTCCTCTCCTATTCATATTCCAGCCTCTCATTCAAACTACTCACTGGTTGCTAAGGTCATTTAGTTCTAGTAACTTGCCCAAGTCTTCAAACCCCTGCCCTATTCTCTTCATTACTGACCCACAAGTCCTACATTGAAGTTGTTTTCTGAAATTTTATTTCTTTAAAGCACTGACTTCTTATCATGGAAACAAAAGAAAACGAGAGAAACCACCGAGACCAACAATGACTTGGAAGGAGCTACAGAGCCCAGTATTTGGCAACTGAGTAAAAGTGCATCAGGCAGCCGTATCAAGCTCTGTGTATGGCACTGAGGGGCGCTCGCGCCATCTGAATAAACAACTGCCTGCAGCAAATGTGCCGAAATCAGAATGGGGCAAAATCTTTCCCAAGCAGTGAGCCTAGCTGGTACGTATTTACATCAACCGCTTCTCTTACTGCGGCGGCTCTATACAATAGAGTGTTGGCACTGAATGCACAGAGATGGGTGGGTATTGAGACGGCCAATTCATTACAATAGATTTTATTCTCAGTGAAACAATTTAGGCCGAAGGTACACAGAGCGTTTGCTCTTAGTCTGCGTTTTTTCTGCAGGGTGAGAATCCCTTCCGTATTTCTGCACCTCAGTAAAACTGCATCTGCCCAAAAACTCCTGCTTTGGTGTTTTCAGGCCGATCGCTGCTCGGGGAAGGAGGATTCTGTACTTCTCAATGCAGTTTTACAGAGGTGCGTAAGGGTGTGGATCCGCTTTCTTAGCCTGCAAAAAAAAACAGAGCAGTGGAGCAAACACTCCGTGTTCCCTCACTTTAACTGCATTTCTGCCGGCTGATCTCACTGGGCGAGCAAAAAATGTGCTGTTTTTTTATTCCCTTTTTTTATCCTTGTTACCTAATGACATATGGGAGACAGGGTGCTGTAAAATGTAAGTTTTGAGTTGTAAGACATAACTACCTATAAGTGCCCATTTTGGTAAATGTATATTTTGTCATTTTGCGCCACATAAAATACAGTAAATGTATTGATTTTGCAGTAGCTGTAGTGCCCTGCGGGACAACTTGTATGCACTATTGTGATGCTATAGGCCAGATACTTTGGCAATCCTATGCATATGGGTGTCAGCGGCCCATTTCTTGCTGGTATTATTTTTTCCATCTCCCCCTATGTTAGTGCCTAACACCTCTCCTCTTGCCTTTGGCCTCTTAAGCTCTCACATTTCATTTTTGCAGGCCCATTTTTACCAGCCCCATGTAGCTTGTGCCCAATTCGCAGCTATTCAGGAGAGCCCAGTACACACCACCAAAATCCCCAAACTGAAACCTGGAGGGAGCGAGTGTAAATACGCAGGGACATCAGCACAGCATTACCCAATGAGATGTATCCCCCTGCCCAACGGCTGCACAACTCTGCTGATATTAAAGCTTTTGTACCTTCCTATTTTAGTTGGTGCTGCAATTCATACAGTTCTGCCTACGCCGCCGCAACTCCTGCACAATGTCACAACGCACTACGCAGACAAAGCTGTACATGGCGGGCAGTGCAATTGGACATTGTGCAGGAGGTGTCGTGGCCGAGGCGCTACTGTATGAGGGTACAAAAAGCTTTTGATGTTACCAGAATTACAGGCACAGCCATTGGACAGGGGGATAATATTAAATGTGTAAATGCTGTGATTTTATGCCCACATGAATTTAAATTCGCTCCCTCGTGGTTTCCGCTCCTGTGCCGAGGCCCCCAGACCCTGCTCCTGTGTTGTTTTGCTCTAGAACTTGATGAGAACAGAAGATTTTATGACCACGAAAGTTAACTTAAAGATGGACTAGCTTTTGTTCTGCTTTGAAGGTGAACTTGCCCTTTACATTACATTGTGCTGTATTATTACTTAGCCACAGCAATTGGTTCAGGTTGCCGAGGGTCCGGCTGTCCTGGGCCTGCGCCGATCCCTGCAGAGAAATGTTCTGCCCTTTTGTTCTGCCACCAGAATTTAACAGAAAGTTATTTAATTCCCCATATAGGCACCTGAGGGTCTTCCCTTAGCGCTTTTCCTGGCAGGCACGTATTCCGACCACTAACCACGCTGGGAAATAATTCATTTTGTTATTTCATTGATTTGCCCAATTGTCTTTCATTTTTGTGATTTTATTTGCAGTTTTACACTTGCACTGTTGTTCGTTGGATTTCTTTTTGGTATTTGGTATTGGCACGTTCAGGAGAAATGGGACTTTCCAAATCAGTTGTATTTTTGTGCATATGGATTTCTCGCCTGCCAACCCAGCTTTTGCACACAGAGCCCCCTGTCAGCGTATTTATGTGCTGTAACCCCCCTAACACGGCAAAGCCATGCTAAAAACAGATCAGGAACACTAATAAAGGGATAAAACAAAATTGTGCAAATCAGTGAAACAACAAAATAAGTCACATGACAGGCGTAAATTAGTATGAGTCAGAATATTTGAATACTAAATTGTGTGCTGTATGTGTGTGTAAATGTGATGTAAGTGTGTGTAGTGTCCTGTCCTGAAGCGTGCCTGGTCCTCTGTGCTACAGTCCTAGTCCTCCATGTGCAGGAAGTCAGTGGGCCGGCGCTGGGGGAAGAAGGAAGCGGAACAAGCAGCAGACGTGATGCGATCGTCGACGATCATGTCAGAGCCGACATGACAGCCCGCCTGGCTCGTTGCCCAGGAGCTGTCATCGCTAGAAACCCTCTGCAGCGCCTCTCCAGAGAGAATCTTTATCTGCCAAAACAACAGTAAAAGTGTTAATGTTTTTTTGAGTGAGAAAAAATAAGGTTGCACAACAAAAAAGTTGCACAACAAAAAAGTGCTGTAGGAAAAAAGTTGCCCGCGTAAAAATACATCACGTCTGCATGTCAAGAGAATTACCGGTTTGCTAATTTTTGGTGAAACAGGACATATTCGCTCATCACTAGTTGGCACCTTCATTTATACTACTTAAAGGATTCCGACTTGATAGGTATGGGGTACTTTATTTCTGAATTACACTTTTTACATTGCAAATAATTCACTCTACCATTTCCATTTTTATTCTTGGACCAACTAATATACAGTGGTGTGAAAAACTATTTGCCCCCTTCCTGATTTCTTATTCTTTTGCATGTTTGTCACACAAAATGTTTCTGATCATCAAACACATTTAACTATTAGTCAAAGATAACACAAGTAAACACAAAATGCAGTTTTTAAATGAGGGTTTTTATTATTAGGGAGAAAAAAAATCCAACCTACATGGCCCTCTGTGAAAAAGTAATTGCCCCCTGAACCTAATAACTGGTTGGGCCACCCTTTAGCAGCAATAACTGCAATCAAGCGTTTGCGATAACTTGCAACGAGTCTTTTACAGCGCTCTGAGGAATTTTGGCCCACTCATCTTTGCAGAATTGTTGTAATTCAGCTTTATTTGAGGGTTTTCTAGCATGAACCGCCTTTTTAAGGTTCATGCCACAACATCTCAATAGGATTCAGGTCAGGACTTTGACTAGGCCACTCCAAAGTCTTCATTTTGTTTTTCTTCAGCCATTCAGAGGTGGATTTGCTGGTGTGTTTTGGGTCATTGTCCTGCCTGCAGCACCCAAGATTGCTTCAGCTTGAGTTGACAAACAGATGGCCGGACATTCTCCTTCAGGATTTTTTGGTAGACAGTTAGAATTCATGGTTCCATCTATCACAGCAAGCCTTCCAGGTCCTGAAGCAGCAAAACAACCCCACCACCATCACCACTACCACCACCATATTTTACTGTTGGTATGATGTTCTTTTCTGAAATGCTTGTGTTACTTTTACGCCAGATGAAACGGGACACGCACCTTTCCAAAAAGTTCAACTTTTGTCTCGTCGGTCCACAAGATATTTTTCCCAAAAGTCTTGGCAATCATTGAGATGTTTTTTAGCAAAATTGAGATGAGCCATAATGTTCTTTTTGCTTAAAAGTGGTTTGCGCCTTGGAAATCTGCCATGCAGGCCGTTTTGCCCAGTCTCTTTCTTATGGTGGAGTCGTGAACACTGACCTTAATTGAGGCAAGTGAGGCCTGCAGTTCTTTAGATGTTGTCCTGGGGTCTTTTGTGGCCTCTCGGATGAGTTGTCTCTGCGCTCTTGGGGTAATTTTGGTCGGCCGGCCACTCCTGGGAAGGTTCACCACTGTTCCATGTTTTTGCCATTTGTGATAATGGCTCTCACTGTGGTTCGCTTGGAGTCCCAAAGCTTTAGAAATGGCTTTATAACCTTTACCAGACTGATAGATCTCAATTACTTTTGTTCTCATTTGTTCCTGAATTTCTTTGGATCTTGGCATGATGTGTAGCTTTTGAGGTGCTTTTGGGCTACTTCTCTGTGTCAGGTAGCTCCTATTTAAGTGATTTCTTGATTTGAAACAGGTGTGGCAGTAATCAGGCCTGGGGGTGACTACAGAAATGATATTGAAATTGAAAATTGAAATTGATAAACCACAGTTAAATTATTTTTTAACAAGGGGGTCAATCACTTTTTCACACAGGGCCATGTAGATTTGGAGTTTTTTTTCTCCCTTAATAACGTAAACCTTCATTTAAAAACTGCATTTTGTTGTTCAATTATGTTATCTTTGACTAATAGTTATGGTTTTTTGATGATCAGAAACATTTAAGTGTGACAAACATGCAAAAGAATAAGAAATCAGGAAGGGGGCAAATAGTTTTCACACCACTGTATATGGCTACACACTAATGCTGGATGCTGGCACAGGTACACGGGGAAGAAAGTGGGGGCTAAATAAATATATGGCTACACCACTAATGGTGGATGCTGGCACAGGTACACGGGGCAGAAAGTGGGGGCTAAATAAATATATGGCTACACACTAATGCTGGATGCTGGCACAGGTACACGGGGCAGAAAGTGGGGGCTAAATAATATATGGCTACCACTAATGCTGGATGCTGGCACATGTACACGGGACAGAAAGTGGGGGCTAAATAAATATATGGCTACACACTAATGCTGGATGCTGGCACAGGTACACGGGGCAGAAAGTGGGGGCTAAATAAATATATGGCTACACACTAATGCTGGATGCTGGCACAGGTACACGGGGCAGAAAGTGGGGGCTAAATAAATATATGGCTACACACTAATGCTGAATGCTGGCACAGGTACACGGGGCAGAAAGTGGGGGCTAAATAAATATATGGCTACACACTAATGCTGGATGCTGGCACAGGTACACGGGGCAGAAAGTGGGGGCTAAATAAATATATGGCTACACACTAATGCTGGATGCTGGCACAGGTACACGGGAGAAAGTGGGCTAAATAAATATATGGCTACACACTAATGCTGGATGCTGGCACAGGTACAAGGGCAGAAAGTGGGGGCTAAATAAATATATGGCTACACACTAATGCTGGATGCTGGCACAGGTACACGGGGCAGAAAGTGGGGCTAAATAAATATATGGCTACACACTAATGCTGGATGCTGGCACAGGTACACGGGGCAGAAAGTGGGGCTAAATAAATATATGGCTACACACTAATGCTGGATGCTGGCACAGGTACACGGGGCAGAAAGTGGGGGCTAAATAAATATATGGCTACACACTAATGCTGGATGCTGGCACAGGTACACGGGGCAGAAAGTGGGGGCTAAATAAATATATGGCTACACACTAATGCTGGATGCTGGCACAGGTACACGGGGCAGAAAGTGGGGGCTAAATAAATATATGGCTACACACTAATGCTGGATGCTGGCACAGGTACACGGGGCAGAAAGTGGGGGCTAAATAAATATATGGCTACACACTAATGCTGGATGCTGGCACAGGTACACGGGGCAGAAAGTGGGGGGGCTAAATAAATATATGGCTACACACTAATGCTGGATGCTGGCACAGGTACACGGGGCAGAAAGTGGGGGCTAAATAAATATATGGCTACACACTAATGCTGGATGTTGGCACAGGTACACGGGGCAGAAAGTGGGGGCTAAATAAATATATGGCTACACGCTAATGCTGGATTCTGGCACAGGTACACGGGGCAGGAAAGTTGGGGCTAAATAAATATATGGCTACACACTAATGCTGGATGCTGGCACAGGTACATGGGGCAGAAAGTGGGGGGCTAAATAAATATATGGCTACACACTAATGCTGGATGTTGGCACAGGTACATGGGGCAGATAGTGGGGGGCTAAATAAATATATGGCTACACACTAATGCTGGATGCTGGCCACAGGTACACGGGACAGAAAGTGGGGGCTAAATAAATATATGGCTACACACTAATGCTGGATGCTGGCACAGGTACACGGGGCAGAAAGTGGGGGGCTAAATAAATATATGGCTACACGCTAATGCTGGATTCTGGCACAGGTACACGGGGCAGAAAGTGGGGGCTAAATAAATATATGGCTACACGCTAATGCTGGATTCTGCACAGGTACACGGGGGAAAGTGGGGCTAAATAAATATAGTGGGGGCTAAATAAATATATGGCTACACACTAATGCTGGATGCTGGCACAGGTACACGGGGCAGAAAGGTGGGGGCTAAATAGATTATATGGCTACACACTAATGCTTGGATGCTGGCACAGGTACACGGGGCAGAAGGTGGGGGCTAAATAAATATATGGCTACACACTAATGCTGGATGCTGGCCACAGGTACACGGGGCAGAAGTGGGGCTAAATAAATATATGGCTACACACTAATGCTGGATGCTGGCACAGGTACACGGGGCAGAAAGTGGGGGCTAAATAAATATATGGCTACACACTAATGCTGGATGCTGGCACAGGTACACGGGGCAGAAATTGGGGCTAAATAAAATATATGGTACACACTAATGCTGGATGCTGGCACAGGTACACGGGGCAGAAAGTGGGGGCTAAATAATATATGGCTACACACTAATGCTGGATGCTGGCACAGTACACGGGCAGAGAAAGTGGGGGCTAAATAATATATGGCTACACACTAATGCTGGATGCTGGCACAGGTACACGGGCAGAAAGTGGGGGCTAAATAAATATATGGCTACACACTAATGCTGGATGCTGGCACAGGTACACGGGGCAGAAAGTGGGGGCTAAATAAATATATGGCTACACACTAATGCTGGATGCTGGCACAGGTACACGGGGCAGAAAGTGGGGGCTAAATAAATATATGGCTACACACTAATGCTGGATGCTGGCACAGGTACACGGGCAGAAAGTGGGGGCTAAATAAATATATGGCTACACACTAATGCTGGATGCTGGCACAGGTACACGGGGCAGAAAGTGGGGGCTAAATAAATATATGGCTACACACTAATGCTGGATGCTGGCACAGGTACACGGGGCAGAAAGTGGGGGCTAAATAAATATATGGCTACACACTAATGCTGGATGCTGGCACAGGTACACGGGGCAGAAAGTGGGGGCTAAATAAATATATGGCTACACACTAATGCTGGATGCTGGCACAGGTACACGGGGCAGAAAGTGGGGCTAAATAAATATATGGCTACACACTAATGCTGGATGCTGGCACAGGTACACGGGAAGAAAGTGGGGGCTAAATAAATATATGGCTACACACTAATGCTGGATGCTGGCCACAGGTACACGGGCAGAAAGTGGGGGCTAAATAAATATATGGCTACACACTAATGCTGGATGCTGGCACAGGTACACGGGGCAGAAAGTGGGGGCTAAATAAATATATGGCTACACACTAATGCTGGATGCTGGCACAGGTACACGGGACAGAAAGTGGGGGCTAAATAAATATATGGCTACACACTAATGCTGGATGCTGGCACAGGTACACGGGGCAGAAAGTGGGGGCTAAATAAATATATGGCTACACACTAATGCTGGATGCTGGCACAGGTACACGGGGCAGAAAGTGGGGGCTAAATAAATATATGGCTACACACTAATGCTGGATGCTGGCACAGGTACACGGGGCAGAAAGTGGGGGCTAAATAAATATATGGCTACACACTAATGCTGGATGCTGGCACAGGTACACGGGCAGAAAGTGGGGGCTAAATAAATATATGGCTACACACTAATGCTGGATGCTGGCACAGGTACACGGGGCAGAAAGTGGGGGCTAAATAAATATATGGCTACACACTAATGCTGGATGCTGGCACAGGTACACGGGGCAGAAAGTGGGGGCTAAATAAATATATGGCTACACACTAATGCTGGATGCTGGCACAGGTACACGGGCAGAAAGTGGGGGCTAAATAAATATATGGCTACACACTAATGCTGGATGCTGGCACAGGTACACGGGGCAGAAAGTGGGGGCTAAATAAATATATGGCTACACACTAATGCTGGATGCTGGCACAGGTACACGGGGCAGAAAGTGGGGGCTAAATAAATATATGGCTACACACTAATGCTGGATGCTGGCACAGGTACACGGGGCAGAAAGTGGGGGCTAAATAAATATATGGCTACACACTAATGCTGGATGCTGGCACAGGTACACGGGGCAGAAAGTGGGGGCTAAATAAATATATGGCTACACACTAATGCTTGATGCTGGCACAGGTACACGGGGCAGAAAGTGGGGGCTAAATAAATATATGGCTACACACTAATGCTGGATGCTGGCACAGGTACACGGGGCAGAAAGTGGGGGCTAAATAAATATATGGCTACACACTAATGCTGGATGCTGGCACAGGTACACGGGGCAGAAAGTGGGGGCTAAATAAATATATGGCTACACACTAATGCTGGATGCTGGCACAGGTACACGGGGCAGAAAGTGGGGGCTAAATAAATATATGGCTACACACTAATGCTGGATGCTGGCACAGGTACCACGGGCAGAAAGTGGGGGCTAAATAAATATATGGCTACACACTAATGCTGGATGCTGGCACAGGTACACGGGGCAGAAGTGGGGGCTAAATAAATATATGGCTTACACACTAATGCTGATGCTGGCCAGTACACGGGAGAAAGTGGGGGCTAAATAAATATATGGCTAACCTATGTGATGTGCAAGGTACACGGGGAAAGTGGGGGCTAAATAAATATATGGCTACACACTAATGCTGGATGCTGGCACAGGTACACGGGCAGAAAGTGGGGGCTAAATAAATATATGGCTACACACTAATGCTGGATGCTGGCACAGGTACACGGGGCAGAAAGTGGGGGCTAAATAAATATATGGCTACACACTAATGCTGGATGCTGGCACAGGTACACGGGGCAGAAAGTGGGGGCTAAATAAATATATGGCTACACACTAATGCTGGATGCTGGCACAGGTACACGGGGCAGAAAGTGGGGGCTAAATAAATATATGGCTACACACTAATGCTGGATGCTGGCACAGGTACACGGGGCAGAAAGTGGGGGCTAAATAAATATATGGCTACACACTAATGCTGGATGCTGGCACAGGTACACGGGCAGAAAGTGGGGGCTAAATAAATATATGGCTACACACTAATGCTGGATGCTGGCACAGGTACACGGGCAGAAAGTGGGGGCTAAATAAATATATGGCTACACACTAATGCTGGATGCTGGCACAGGTACACGGGGCAGAAAGTGGGGGCTAAATAAATATATGGCTACACACTAATGCTGGATGCTGGCACAGGTACACGGGGCAGAAAGTGGGGGCTAAATAAATATATGGCTACACACTAATGCTGGATGCTGGCACAGGTACACGGGGCAGAAAGTGGGGGCTAAATAAATATATGGCTACACACTAATGCTGGATGCTGGCACAGGTACACGGGGCAGAAAGTGGGGGCTAAATAAATATATGGCTACACACTAATGCTGGATGCTGGCACAGGTACACGGGGCAGAAAGTGGGGGCTAAATAAATATATGGCTACACACTAATGCTGGATGCTGGCACAGGTACACGGGGCAGAAAGTGGGGGCTAAATAAATATATGGCTACACACTAATGCTGGATGCTGGCACAGGTACACGGGCAGAAAGTGGGGGCTAAATAAATATATGGCTACACACTAATGCTGGATGCTGGCACAGGTACACGGGGCAGAAAGTGGGGGCTAAATAAATATATGGCTACACACTAATGCTGGATGCTGGCACAGGTACACGGGGCAGAAAGTGGGGGCTAAATAAATATATGGCTACACACTAATGCTGGATGCTGGCACAGGTACACGGGGCAGAAAGTGGGGGCTAAATAAATATATGGCTACACACTAATGCTGGATGCTGGCACAGGTACACGGGGCAGAAAGTGGGGGCTAAATAAATATATGGCTACACACTAATGCTGGATGCTGGCACAGGTACACGGGGCAGAAAGTGGGGGCTAAATAAATATATGGCTACACACTAATGCTGGATGCTGGCACAGGTACACGGGGCAGAAAGTGGGGGCTAAATAAATATATGGCTACACACTAATGCTGGATGCTGGCACAGGTACACGGGGCAGAAAGTGGGGGCTAAATAAATATATGGCTACACACTAATGCTGGATGCTGGCACAGGTACACGGGGCAGAAAGTGGGGGCTAAATAAATATATGGCTACACACTAATGCTGGATGCTGGCACAGGTACACGGGGCAGAAAGTGGGGGCTAAATAAATATATGGCTACACACTAATGCTGGATGCTGGCACAGGTACACGGGGCAGAAAGTGGGGGCTAAATAAATATATGGCTACACACTAATGCTGGATGCTGGCACAGGTACACGGGGCAGAAAGTGGGGGCTAAATAAATATATGGCTACACACTAATGCTGGATGCTGGCACAGGTACACGGGCAGAAAGTGGGGGCTAAATAAATATATGGCTACACACTAATGCTGGATGCTGGCACAGGTACACGGGGCAGAAAGTGGGGGCTAAATAAATATATGGCTACACACTAATGCTGGATGCTGGCACAGGTACACGGGGCAGAAAGTGGGGGCTAAATAAAAATATGGCTACACACTAATGCTGGATGCTGGCACAGGTACACGGGGCAGAAAGTGGGGGCTAAATAAATATATGGCTACACACTAATGCTGGATGCTGGCACAGGTACACGGGCAGAAAGTGGGGGCTAAATAAATATATGGCTACACACTAATGCTGGATGCTGGCACAGGTACACGGGCAGAAAGTGGGGGCTAAATAAATATATGGCTACACACTAATGCTGGATGCTGGCACAGGTACACGGGGCAGAAAGTGGGGGCTAAATAAATATATGGCTACACACTAATGCTGGATGCTGGCACAGGTACACGGGCAGAAAGTGGGGGCTAAATAAATATATGGCTACACACTAATGCTGGATGCTGGCACAGGTACACGGGGCAGAAAGTGGGGGCTAAATAAATATATGGCTACACACTAATGCTGGATGCTGGCACAGGTACACGGGGCAGAAAGTGGGGGCTAAATAAATATATGGCTACACACTAATGCTGGATGCTGGCACAGGTACACGGGGCAGAAAGTGGGGGCTAAATAAATATATGGCTACACACTAATGCTGGATGCTGGCACAGGTACACGGGGCAGAAAGTGGGGGCTAAATAAATATATGGCTACACACTAATGCTGGATGCTGGCACAGGTACACGGGGCAGAAAGTGGGGGCTAAATAAATATATGGCTACACACTAATGCTGGATGCTGGCACAGGTACACGGGGCAGAAAGTGGGGGCTAAATAAATATATGGCTACACACTAATGCTGGATGCTGGCACAGGTACACGGGGCAGAAAGTGGGGGCTAAATAAATATATGGCTACACACTAATGCTGGATGCTGGCACAGGTACACGGGGCAGAAAGTGGGGGCTAAATAAATATATGGCTACACACTAATGCTGGATGCTGGCACAGGTACACGGGCAGAAAGTGGGGGCTAAATAAATATATGGCTACACACTAATGCTGGATGCTGGCACAGGTACACGGGGCAGAAAGTGGGGGCTAAATAAATATATGGCTACACACTAATGCTGGATGCTGGCACAGGTACACGGGGCAGAAAGTGGGGGCTAAATAAATATATGGCTACACACTAATGCTGGATGCTGGCACAGGTACACGGGCAGAAAGTGGGGGCTAAATAATATATGGCTACACACTAATGCTGGATGCTGGCACAGGTACACGGGGCAGAAAGTGGGGGCTAAATAAATATATGGCTACACACTAATGCTGGATGCTGGCACAGGTACACGGGGCAGAAAGTGGGGGCTAAATAAATATATGGCTACACACTAATGCTGGATGCTGGCACAGGTACACGGGGCAGAAAGTGGGGCTAAATAAATATATGGCTACACACTAATGCTGGATGCTGGCACAGGTACACGGGGCAGGAAAGTGGGGGCTAAATAAATATATGGCTACACACTAATGCTGGATGCTGGCACAGGTACACGGGGCAGAAAGTGGGGGTTATTAAATAAATATATGGCTACACACTAATGCTGGATGCTGGCACAGGTACACGGGGCAGAAAGTGGGGGCTAAATAAATATATGGCTACACACTAATGCTGGATGCTGGCACAGGTACACGTGGCGAGGAAAGTGGGGGCTAAATAAATATATGGCTACACACTAATGCTGGATGCTGGCACAGGTACACGGGGCAGAAAGTGGGGGCTAAATATATATGGCTACACACTAATGCTGTATGCTGGCACAGGTTACCGGGCAGAAAGTGGGGGCTAATAATATATGGCTACACACTAATGCTGGATGCTGGCACAGGTATTGACGGGCGGCAGAAAGTTGGGGGCTAAATAAATTATATGGCTACACACTAATGCTGGATGCTGGCACAGGTACACGGGGCAGAAAGTGGGGGGCTAATTAATATATGGCTACAACACTAATGCTTGATGCTTGCACAGGTACACGGGGAGAAAGTGGGGGCTAAATAAATATATGGCTACAACTAATGCTGATGCTGGCACAGGTATACGGGGGCAGAAAGTGGGGGCTAAATAAATATATGGCTACACACTAATGCTGGATGCTGGCACAGGTACACGGGGCAGAAAGTGGGGGCTAAATAAATATATGGCTACACACTAATGCTGGATGCTGGCACAGGTACACGGGGCAGAAAGTGGGGGCTAAATAAATATATGGCTACACACTAATGCTGGATGCTGGCACAGGTACGGGCAGAAAGTGGGGGCTAAATAAATATATGGCTACACACTAATGCTGGATGCTGGCACAGGTACACGGGGCAGAAAGTGGGGGCTAAATAAATATATGGCTACACACTAATGCTGGATGCTGGCACAGGTACACGGGGCAGAAAGTGGGGGCTAAATAAATATATGGCTACACACTAATGCTGGATGCTGGCACAGGTACACGGGGCAGAAAGTGGGGGCTAAATAAATATATGGCTACACACTAATGCTGGATGCTGGCACAGGTACACGGGGCAGAAAGTGGGGGCTAAATAAATATATGGCTACACACTAATGCTGGATGCTGGCACAGGTACACGGGGCAGAAAGTGGGGGCTAAATAAATATATGGCTACACACTAATGCTGGATGCTGGCACAGGTACACGGGCAGAAAGTGGGGGCTAAATAAATATATGGCTACACACTAATGCTGGATGCTGGCACAGGTACACGGGGCAGAAAGTGGGGGCTAAATAAATATATGGCTACACACTAATGCTGGATGCTGGCACAGGTACACGGGGCAGAAAGTGGGGGCTAAATAAATATATGGCTACACACTAATGCTGGATGCTGGCACAGGTACACGGGATAGAAAGTGGGGGCTAAATAAATATATGGCTACACACTAATGCTGGATGCTGGCACAGGTACACGGGGCAGAAAGTGGGGGCTAAATAAATATATGGCTACACACTAATGCTGGATGCTGGCACAGGTACACGGGGCAGAAAGTGGGGCTAAATAAATATATGGCTACACACTAATGCTGGATGCTGGCACAGGTACACGGGGCAGAAAGTGGGGGCTAAATAAATATATGGCTACACACTAATGCTGGATGCTGGCACAGGTACACGGGCAGAAAGTGGGGGCTAAATAAATATATGGCTACACACTAATGCTGGATGCTGGCACAGGTACACGGGGCAGAAAGTGGGGGCTAAATAAATATATGGCTACACACTAATGCTGGATGCTGGCACAGGTACACGGGGCAGAAAGTGGGGGCTAAATAAATATATGGCTACACACTAATGCTGGATGCTGGCACAGGTACACGGGGCAGAAAGTGGGGGCTAAATAAATATATGGCTACACACTAATGCTGGATGCTGGCACAGGTACACGGGGCAGAAAGTGGGGGCTAAATAAATATATGGCTACACACTAATGCTGGATGCTGGCACAGGTACACGGGGCAGAAAGTGGGGGCTAAATAAATATATGGCTACACACTAATGCTGGATGCTGGCACAGGTACACGGGGCAGAAAGTGGGGGCTAAATAAATATATGGCTACACACTAATGCTGGATGCTGGCACAGGTACACGGGGCAGAAAGTGGGGGCTAAATAAATATATGGCTACACACTAATGCTGGATGCTGGCACAGGTACACGGGGCAGAAAGTGGGGGCTAAATAAATATATGGCTACACACTAATGCTGGATGCTGGCACAGGTACACGGGGCAGAAAGTGGGGGCTAAATAAATATATGGCTACACACTAATGCTGGATGCTGGCACAGGTACACGGGGCAGAAAGTGGGGGCTAAATAAATATATGGCTACACACTAATGCTGGATGCTGGCACAGGTACACGGGGCAGAAAGTGGGGGCTAAATAAATATATGGCTACACACTAATGCTGGATGCTGGCACAGGTACACGGGGCAGAAAGTGGGGGCTAAATAAATATATGGCTACACACTAATGCTGGATGCTGGCACAGGTACACGGGGCAGAAAGTGGGGGCTAAATAAATATATGGCTACACACTAATGCTGGATGCTGGCACAGGTACACGGGGCAGAAAGTGGGGGCTAAATAAATATATGGCTACACACTAATGCTGGATGCTGGCACAGGTACACGGGGCAGAAAGTGGGGGCTAAATAAATATATGGCTACACACTAATGCTGGATGCTGGCACAGGTACACGGGGCAGAAAGTGGGGGCTAAATAAATATATGGCTACACACTAATGCTGGATGCTGGCACAGGTACACGGGGCAGAAAGTGGGGGCTAAATAAATATATGGCTACACACTAATGCTGGATGCTGGCACAGGTACACGGGGCAGAAAGTGGGGGCTAAATAAATATATGGCTACACACTAATGCTGGATGCTGGCACAGGTACACGGGGCAGAAAGTGGGGGCTAAATAAATATATGGCTACACACTAATGCTGGATGCTGGCACAGGTACACGGGGCAGAAAGTGGGGGCTAAATAAATATATGGCTACACACTAATGCTGGATGCTGGCACAGGTACACGGGGCAGAAAGTGGGGGCTAAATAAATATATGGCTACACACTAATGCTGGATGCTGGCACAGGTACACGGGGCAGAAAGTGGGGGCTAAATAAATATATGGCTACACACTAATGCTGGATGCTGGCACAGGTACACGGGGCAGAAAGTGGGGGCTAAATAAATATATGGCTACACACTAATGCTGGATGCTGGCACAGGTACACGGGGCAGAAAGTGGGGGCTAAATAAATATATGGCTACACACTAATGCTGGATGCTGGCACAGGTACACGGGGCAGAAAGTGGGGGCTAAATAAATATATGGCTACACACTAATGCTGGATGCTGGCACAGGTACACGGGCAGAAAGTGGGGGCTAAATAAATATATGGCTACACACTAATGCTGGATGCTGGCACAGGTACACGGGGCAGAAAGTGGGGGCTAAATAAATATATGGCTACACACTAATGCTGGATGCTGGCACAGGTACACGGGGCAGAAAGTGGGGGCTAAATAAATATATGGCTACACACTAATGCTGGATGCTGGCACAGGTACACGGGGCAGAAAGTGGGGGCTAAATAAATATATGGCTACACACTAATGCTGGATGCTGGCACAGGTACACGGGGCAGAAAGTGGGGGCTAAATAAATATATGGCTACACACTAATGCTGGATGCTGGCACAGGTACACGGGGCAGAAAGTGGGGGCTAAATAAATATATGGCTACACACTAATGCTGGATGCTGGCACAGGTACACGGGGCAGAAAGTGGGGGCTAAATAAATATATGGCTACACACTAATGCTGGATGCTGGCACAGGTACACGGGGCAGAAAGTGGGGGCTAAATAAATATATGGCTACACACTAATGCTGGATGCTGGCACAGGTACACGGGGCAGAAAGTGGGGGCTAAATAAATATATGGCTACACACTAATGCTGGATGCTGGCACAGGTACACGGGGCAGAAAGTGGGGGCTAAATAAATATATGGCTACACACTAATGCTGGATGCTGGCACAGGTACACGGGGCAGAAAGTGGGGGCTAAATAAATATATGGCTACACACTAATGCTGGATGCTGGCACAGGTACACGGGGCAGAAAGTGGGGGCTAAATAAATATATGGCTACACACTAATGCTGGATGCTGGCACAGGTACACGGGGCAGAAAGTGGGGGCTAAATAAATATATGGCTACACACTAATGCTGGATGCTGGCACAGGTACACGGGGCAGAAAGTGGGGGCTAAATAAATATATGGCTACACACTAATGCTGGATGCTGGCACAGGTACACGGGGCAGAAAGTGGGGGCTAAATAAATATATGGCTACACACTAATGCTGGATGCTGGCACAGGTACACGGGGCAGAAAGTGGGGGCTAAATAAATATATGGCTACACACTAATGCTGGATGCTGGCACAGGTACACGGGGCAGAAAGTGGGGGCTAAATAAATATATGGCTACACACTAATGCTGGATGCTGGCACAGGTACACGGGGCAGAAAGTGGGGGCTAAATAAATATATGGCTACACACTAATGCTGGATGCTGGCACAGGTACACGGGGCAGAAAGTGGGGGCTAAATAAATATATGGCTACACACTAATGCTGGATGCTGGCACAGGTACACGGGGCAGAAAGTGGGGGCTAAATAAATATATGGCTACACACTAATGCTGGATGCTGGCACAGGTACACGGGGCAGAAAGTGGGGGCTAAATAAATATATGGCTACACACTAATGCTGGATGCTGGCACAGGTACACGGGGCAGAAAGTGGGGGCTAAATAAATATATGGCTACACACTAATGCTGGATGCTGGCACAGGTACACGGGGCAGAAAGTGGGGGCTAAATAAATATATGGCTACACACTAATGCTGGATGCTGGCACAGGTACACGGGGCAGAAAGTGGGGGCTAAATAAATATATGGCTACACACTAATGCTGGATGCTGGCACAGGTACACGGGGCAGAAAGTGGGGGCTAAATAAATATATGGCTACACACTAATGCTGGATGCTGGCACAGGTACACGGGGCAGAAAGTGGGGGCTAAATAAATATATGGCTACACACTAATGCTGGATGCTGGCACAGGTACACGGGGCAGAAAGTGGGGGCTAAATAAATATATGGCTACACACTAATGCTGGATGCTGGCACAGGTACACGGGGCAGAAAGTGGGGGCTAAATAAATATATGGCTACACACTAATGCTGGATGCTGGCACAGGTACACGGGGCAGAAAGTGGGGGCTAAATAAATATATGGCTACACACTAATGCTGGATGCTGGCACAGGTACACGGGGCAGAAAGTGGGGGCTAAATAAATATATGGCTACACACTAATGCTGGATGCTGGCACAGGTACACGGGGCAGAAAGTGGGGGCTAAATAAATATATGGCTACACACTAATGCTGGATGCTGGCACAGGTACACGGGGCAGAAAGTGGGGGCTAAATAAATATATGGCTACACACTAATGCTGGATGCTGGCACAGGTACACGGGGCAGAAAGTGGGGGCTAAATAAATATATGGCTACACACTAATGCTGGATGCTGGCACAGGTACACGGGGCAGAAAGTGGGGGCTAAATAAATATATGGCTACACACTAATGCTGGATGGCTGGCACAGGTACACGGAGGGCAAGAAAGTGGGGGCTAAATAAATATATGGCTACACACTAATGCTGGATGCTGGCACAGGTACACGGGGCAGAAAGTGGGGGCTAAATAAATATATGGCTACACACTAATGCTGGATGCTGGCACAGGTACACGGGGCAGAAAGTGGGGGCTAAATAATATATGGCTAACACTAATGCTGGATGCTGGCACAGGTACACGGGGCAGAAAGTGGGGGCTAAATAAATATATGGCTACACACTAATGCTGGATGCTGGCCCAGGTACACGGGGCAGAAAGTGGGGGCTAAATAAATATATGGCTACACACTAATGCTGGATGCTGGCACAGGTACACGGGGCAGAAAGTGGGGGCTAAATAAATATATGGCTACACACTAATGCTGGATGCTGGCACAGGTACACGGGGCAGAAAGTGGGGGGCTAAATAAATATATGGCTACCACTAATGCTGGATGCTGGCACAGGTACACGGGGCAGAAAGTGGGGCTAAATAAATATATGGCTACACACTAATGCTGGATGCTGGCACAGGTACACGGGGCAGAAAGTGGGGGCTACATAAATATATGGCTACACACTAATGCTGGATGCTGGCACAGGTACACGGGGCAGAAAGTGGGGGCTAAATAAATATATGGCTACACACTAATGCTGGATGCTGGCACAGGTACACGGGGCAGAAAGTGGGGGCTAAATAAATATATGGCTACACACTAATGCTGGATGCTGGCACAGGTACACGGGGCAGAAAGTGGGGGCTAAATAAATATATGGCTACACACTAATGCTGGATGCTGGCACAGGTACACGGGGCAGAAAGTGGGGGCTAAATAAATATATGGCTACACACTAATGCTGGATGCTGGCACAGGTACACGGGGCAGAAAGTGGGGGCTAAATAAATATATGGCTACACACTAATGCTGGATGCTGGCACAGGTACACGGGGCAGAAAGTGGGGGCTAAATAAATATATGGCTACACACTAATGCTGGATGCTGGCACAGGTACACGGGGCAGAAAGTGGGGGCTAAATAAATATATGGCTACACACTAATGCTGGATGCTGGCACAGGTACACGGGGCAGAAAGTGGGGGCTAAATAAATATATGGCTACACACTAATGCTGGATGCTGGCACAGGTACACGGGGCAGAAAGTGGGGCTAAATAAATATATGGCTACACACTAATGCTGGATGCTGGCACAGGTACACGGGGCAGAAAGTGGGGGCTAAATAAATATATGGCTACACACTAATGCTGGATGCTGGCACAGGTACACGGGGCAGAAAGTGGGGGCTAAATAAATATATGGCTACACACTAATGCTGGATGCTGGCACAGGTACACGGGGCAGAAAGTGGGGGCTAAATAAATATATGGCTACACACTAATGCTGGATGCTGGCACAGGTACACGGGGCAGAAAGTGGGGGCTAAATAAATATATGGCTACACACTAATGCTGGATGCTGGCACAGGTACACGGGGCAGAAAGTGGGGGCTAAATAAATATATGGCTACACACTAATGCTGGATGCTGGCACAGGTACACGGGCAGAAAGTGGGGGCTAAATAAATATATGGCTACACACTAATGCTGGATGCTGGCACAGGTACACGGGGCAGAAAGTGGGGGCTAAATAAATATATGGCTACACACTAATGCTGGATGCTGGCACAGGTACACGGGGCAGAAAGTGGGGGCTAAATAAATATATGGCTACACACTAATGCTGGATGCTGGCACAGGTACACGGGGCATAAAGTGGGGGCTAAATAAATATATGGCTACACACTAATGCTGGATGCTGGCACAGGTACACGGGGCAGAAAGTGGGGGCTAAATAAATATATGGCTACACACTAATGCTGGATGCTGGCACAGGTACACGGGGCAGAAAGTGGGGGCTAAATAAATATATGGCTACACACTAATGCTGGATGCTGGCACAGGTACACGGGGCAGAAAGTGGGGGCTAAATAAATATATGGCTACACACTAATGCTGGATGCTGGCACAGGTACACGGGGCAGAAAGTGGGGGCTAAATAAATATATGGCTACACACTAATGCTGGATGCTGGCACAGGTACACGGGGCAGAAAGTGGGGGCTAAATAAATATATGGCTACACACTAATGCTGGATGCTGGCACAGGTACACGGGGCAGAAAGTGGGGGCTAAATAAATATATGGCTACACACTAATGCTGGATGCTGGCACAGGTACACGGGGCAGAAAGTGGGGGCTAAATAAATATATGGCTACACACTAATGCTGGATGCTGGCACAGGTACACGGGGCAGAAAGTGGGGGCTAAATAAATATATGGCTACACACTAATGCTGGATGCTGGCACAGGTACACGGGGCAGAAAGTGGGGGCTAAATAAATATATGGCTACACACTAATGCTGGATGCTGGCACAGGTACACGGGATGGAAAGTGGGGGCTAAATAAATATATGGCTACACACTAATGCTGGATGCTGGCACAGGTACACGGGGCAGAAAGTGGGGGCTAAATAAATATATGGCTACACACTAATGCTGGATGCTGGCACAGGTACACGGGGCAGAAAGTGGGGGCTAAATAAATATATGGCTACACACTAATGCTGGATGCTGGCACAGGTACACGGGGCAGAAAGTGGGGGCTAAATAAATATATGGCTACACACTAATGCTGGATGCTGGCACAGGTACACGGGGCAGAAAGTGGGGGCTAATAAATATATGGCTACACACTAATGCTGGATGCTGGCACAGGTACACGGGGCAGAAAGTGGGGGCTAAATAAATATATGGCTACACACTAATGCTGGATGCTGGCACAGGTACACGGGGCAGAAAGTGGGGGCTAAATAAATATATGGCTACACACTAATGCTGGATGCTGGCACAGGTACACGGGGCAGAAAGTGGGGGCTAAATAAATATATGGCTACACACTAATGCTGGATGCTGGCACAGGTACACGGGGCAGAAAGTGGGGGCTAAATAAATATATGGCTACACACTAATGCTGGATGCTGGCCACAGGTACACGGGGCAGAAAGTGGGGGCTAAATAAATATATGGCTACACACTAATGCTGGATGCTGGCACAGGTACACGGGGCAGAAAGTGGGGGCTAAATAAATATATGGCTACACACTAATGCTGGATGCTGGCACAGGTACACGGGGCAGAAAGTGGGGGCTAAATAAATATATGGCTACACACTAATGCTGGATGCTGGCACAGGTACACGGGGCAGAAAGTGGGGCTAAATAAATATATGGCTACACACTAATGCTGGATGCTGGCACAGGTACACGGGGCAGAAAGTGGGGGCTAAATAAATATATGGCTACACACTAATGCTGGATGCTGGCACAGGTACACGGGGCAGAAAGTGGGGGCTAAATAAATATATGGCTACACACTAATGCTGGATGCTGGCACAGGTACACGGGCAGAAAGTGGGGGCTAAATAAATATATGGCTACACACTAATGCTGGATGCTGGCACAGGTACACGGGCAGAAAGTGGGGGCTAAATAAATATATGGCTACACACTAATGCTGGATGCTGCACAGGTACACGGGCAAGAAAGTGGGGGCTAAATAAATATATGGCTACACACTAATGCTGGATGCTGGCACAGGTACACGGGCAGAAAGTGGGGGCTAAATAAATATATGGCTACACACTAATGCTGGATGCTGGCACAGGTACACGGGCGAAAGTGGGGGCTAATAAATATATGGCTACACACTAATGCTGGATGCTGGCACAGGTACACGGGGAGAAGTGGGGGCTAAATAAATATATGGCTACACCACTAATGCTGGATGCTGGCACAGGTACACGGGGCAGAAAGTGGGGGCTAAATAAATATATGGCTACACACTAATGCTTGATTGCTGACACAGGTACACGGGGCATGGAAAGTGGGGGCTAAATAAATATACTGGCTACACACTAATGCTGGATGCTGGCACAGGTACCGAAGCAGATAGTGGGAGGCTAAATAAATATATGGCTACACAGCTATGCTGGATGCTGGCACAGGCTACACGGGGCAGAAAGCCGTGGGGGCCTAAATAAATATATGGGCTACACACTAATGCTGGATGCTGCAGACAGCGTACACGGGGCAAGAAAGTGGGGGCGTAAAATAAACATATGGGCTACCACACTAATGCTCGGATGCTGGCACAGGTAGCACAGGGACGGAACAGTGGGGGCCTAAATAAATATATGGCTACACACTAATGCTGGATACTGCCACAGGTAACGGGACAGAAGGGGCCAAAAAAGCACCACTAGGTGCTGGCACAGGTACACGGGATGGAAAGTGGGGGCTAAATAAATATATGGCTACACACTAATGCTGGATGCTTGGCACAGGTACACGGGGGCAGAAAGTGGGGGCTAAATAAATATATGGCTACACACTAATGCTGGATGCTGGCACAGGTACACGGGCAGAAAGTGGGGGCTAAATAAATATATGGCTACACACTAATGCTGGATGCTGGCACAGGTACACGGGATGGAAAGTGGGGGCTAAATTAAATATATGGCTACACACTAATGCTGGATGCTGGCCAACAGGTACACGGGATGAAAGTGGGGCTAAATAAATATTATGGCTACACACTAATGCTGGATGCTGGCACAGGTACACGGGGCGAAATTGGGGGCTAAATAATATATGGCTACAACACTAATGCTGGATGCTGGCACAGGTACACGGGGCAGAAAGTGGGGGCTAAATAAATATATGGCTACACCACTAATGCTGGAATGCTGGCACAGGTACACGGGCAGAAAGTGGGGGCTAAATAAAATATATGGCTACACACTAATGCTGGATGCTGGCACAGGTACACGGGGGCAGAAAGTGGGGGCTAAATAAATATATGGCTACACACTAATGCTGGATGCTGGCACAGGTACACGGGCAGAAAGTGGGGGCTAAATAAATATATGGCTACACACTAATGCTGGATGCTGGCACAGGTACACGGGCATGAAAGTGGGGCTAAATAAATATATGGCTACACACTAATGCTGGATGCTGGCACAGGTACACGGGGCAGAAAGTGGGGGCTAATATATATATGGCTACACACTAATGCTGGATGCTGGCACAGGTACACGGGGCAGAAAGTGGGGGCTAAAATAATATATGGCTACACACTAATGCTGGATGCTGGCACAGGTACACGGGCAGAAAGTGGGGGCTAAATAATATATGGCTACACACTAATGCTGGATGCTGGCACAGGTACACGGGGCAGGAAAGTGGGGGCTAAATAAATATATGGCTACACACTAATGCTGGATGCTGGCACAGGTACAACGGGGCAGAAAGTGGGGGCTAAATAAATATATGGCTACCACTAATGCTGGATGCTGGCACAGGTACACGGGGCAGAAAGTGGGGGCTAAATAAATATATGGCTACACACTAATGCTGGATGCTGCACAGGTACCACGGGCAGAAAGTGGGGGCTAAATAAATATATGGCTACACACTAATGCTGGATGCTGGCACAGGTACACGGGGGCATGGAAAGTGGGGGCTAAATAAATATATGGGCTACACACTAATGCTGGATGCTGGCACAGGTACACGGGGCAGAAGTGGGGGCTAAATAAATATATGGCTACACCACTAATGCCCTGGATGCTGGCACAGGTACACGGGCAGAAAGTGGGGGCTAAATAAATATATGGCTACCACACTAATGCTGGTGGATGCTGGCACAGGTACACGGGCAGAAAGTGGGGGCTAAATTAAATATATGGCTACACACTAATGCTGGATGCTGGCACAGGTACACGGGGCAGAAAGTGGGGGCTAAATAAATATATGGCTTACACACTAATGCTGGATGCTGGCACAGGTACACGGGGCATGAAAGTGGGGGCTAAATAAATATATGGCTACACACTAATGCTGGATGCTGGCACAGGTACACGGGGCAGAAAGGTGGGGGCTAAATAAATATATGGGCCTATCACACTAAGGCTGGATAGCCTGGCACAGGTACACGGGGCAGATAGTGGGGGCTTAAATGAAATATATAGGCTACACACTAATGCATGGATGGTAGGCACAGGTACACGGGCAGATAGTGGGGGCTAATAAACTATATGGCTACCACACTAAATGCTGGATGACTGGCACAGGTACACAGGGCAGAGGTGGGGGCCTAAATCAAATATATGGCTACACTAATGCTGGATACTGGCACAGGTACACGGTGGCAGATAGTGGGGGCTAAATAATATATGGCCACACACTAATGCTGGATGCTGGCACAGGGTACACGGGGCGGAAGGTGGGCCTAAATATATATATGGCTACACAACTAATGCTGGATTGCTGGGGCACGGTACACGGGGCAAAAGTGGGGGCTAAATAAATATATGTTCTACACCACTAATGCTGGATGCTGGCACAGGTTACACGGGGCAGAAAGTGGGGGCTAATAAATAATTATGGCTACACACTAATGCTGGATCTGGCACAGGTACACGGGGCCTAAATAAATATGAACACTAAATGCTGGATGCTGGCACAGGTAAAATAAATATATGGCTACACACTAATGCTGGATGCTGGCACAGGTACACGGGGCAGAAAGTGGGGGCTAAATAAATATATGGCTACACACTAATGCTGGATGTGGCACAGGTACACGGGGCAGAAAGGTGGGGGCTAAATAAATATATGGCTACACACTATGCTGGATGCTGGCACAGGTACACGGGGCAGAAGTGGGGGCTAAATAATTATATGGCTACACACTAATGCTGATGGTGGCACAGGTACACGGGGCAGAAAGTGGGGCTAAATAAATATATGGCTTACACTTACTGGAATGCTGGACATGGTACACGGGAAAATGGGGCTAAAAATATATGACACACACAATGCTGGATGCTGGCACAGGTACAGGGGCAGAAGTGGGGGCTAAATAAATATATGGAGCTACACACTAATGCTGGATGCTGGCACAGGTACATGGCGGAAAAGTGGGGGCTAAATAAATATATGGCTACACACTAATGCTGGATGGTGCACAGGTACACGGGGCAGAAAGTGGGGCTAAATTATTATATGGCTACACACTAATGCTGGATGCTGACACAGGTACAGGGACAGGAAAGTGGGGGCTAAATAATATATGGCTACACACTAATGCTGGATGCTGGCACAGGTACACGGGGCTAGAAATTGGGGGCTAAATAAATATGGCTTACAACACTAATGCTGGATGCTGGCACAGGTACTCACGGGGCAAGGAAATTGGGGCGGGAGCTAAATAAATATATGGCTACACACTAATGCTGATGCTTTGGCACAGGTTACACGGGCAGAAAGTGGGGGCTAAATAAATATATGGAACACACTAATGCTGGATGCTGGCCAGGTACACGGGGTAGAAAGTGGGGGCTGAATAAATATATGGCTACAACTAATGCTGGGGCGCTTTAATCATATTAATTTCTATGCGCCCTGTGGGCATTATACATGATATCGGCATTTGCATATATACTGACTATGCACCTTGGGCATTACATTTAAGGCTGGCATTGCATTCTATACGTTCAATAATATAATTCATGATGTTCGTGTGAGGTTTAAATATGACGTTGACACAGTATTTCAATTTCTGAGCTTTGTGGGCATAATTCATGATTGTCGGAGCAGCATATTATTCGCAATGTTCTGTGGGTATGTAATATGATGCTTGGCATTTTTTCCTGTTAGTTTCCCTTGTGTGTTGTGGGTGGTTACATAGGGGCTCTGTGTATATGGGGGAAATGGGTTGTTTACAGGCTTCATATCCTCACACCCCCAACAAGCGCTAGTGTTGAACATCAGTTTAATTTTTACTTTGACAGCCCTGTTTCAGAAGCGCTATCAGGTAAACATTGCCTGTTGGATTTCCAAATGCCCCCTGATAGCACAGACCTGCCCAAAATATCACCGGCCACACCTGATGTCACTGGCACCACCCCTTGAAATGTCTAGTTTTGCTGTCGGAGAGGGGACACTGGGGTACATAAACATTCTAGTTTGCTGTCGGAGAGGGGACACTGGGGTACATGAACTTCTAGTTGCTGTTGGAGAGGATACACTGGGCTACATAAACATTCTAGTTTGCGTTGGGAGGATACACTGGGCTACATAAACATTCTAGTTTGCTGTCGGAGAGAGGGACACTGGGTACAAAATTTCTTGGCTTCGGAGAGGGGACACTGGGGTACAATAACATTCAATTTGCTGTCAGAGAGGGGACACTGGTACATAAATTCTAGTTTGCTGTCGAGAGGGGACACTGGGGTACATAACATTCTAGTTTGGCTGTCGGAGAGGGACACTGAGGTAACATAAACATTCTAGTTTGCGTCGGAGAGGGGACACTGGGTACATAAAACATTCTAGTTTGCTGTCGGAGAGGGGACACTGGGTACATAAACATTCTAGTTTTGCTGTCAGAGAGGGGGACATGGGGTACATTAAACATTCTAGTTTTGCTGTCGGAGAGGGGCACTGGGGTACATAAACATTCTAGTTTGCTGGCGGAAGGGGACACTGGGAACATAAACATTCTAGTTTGCTGTCGGAGAGGGGACACTGGGTAACATAAACATTCTAGTTGCTGTCGGGAGGGGACACTGGGTACATAAACATTCTAGTCTGTTGTCGGAAAGGGACACTGGGGACATAAACATTCTAGTTTGCTGTCGGAGAGGGACACCTGGGTACATAACCGTTCTAGTTTGCTTTCAGAGGGGGGTTCAGCTGCTGATTACTTACCATGGCTTTGTTATAATTTGACTGGGGTAACAATTTCTTTTAAGGATCGGATTGGTTTATTGGCCTAGACCCGACCCTTCCTGGTGCTCCCCTGTCCGACCGTTCCTCCCCGACGCATTAAACTTACGCGAGCTCAGGGAGGACGTTGGTGGGGGACCTGTGGGGGGATTAGGGGACACGCACCTGCAGGGCCCCTGGGTAGGATCCCGGTCTGCCCGCCCCCCCACTCCGCTAAAGTGATCTCAAGGGGCAAATATCTATGCACTAACTTACTTTGGGGGTCTCTACAATGCCAGATACATCGGGTCCTATGCACAATTGGCATCAAACTGTTCAGTGGGCCCTTTGGCTTTCATATTTAGGGTGTGTTTTCTTGGTACCTAATGTTATGTGGAGATATGATGCTTGAAATGGAAGCTTTGAGACAATGTTTAGAATTTCTAATTTTTTTTTTGGAAACTGCTAAACTTAGAAAAGCATGCTGTTGGTACTTAGGAGTAGAAACACATGGTTACCCATTCGGATTTGGCAGCGAAATGTGTACTGTTCAACAATATATGGTTTCCTGGGGGTATTGGCACGTTTGGGAGACATGAGGCTTTTCAAATCAGTTGTATTTTGAGCTCTAAATCTTGTCCTAAAATTTCTACATCTGCTTTATTGGTGTGTCTGAACCCATATCTGGCACATGGAGCGGTTTTGGCAGGAAGTAGATACCGACTGCGCCAAAATCTGCACAGACGCGCCATGAAGCAGATAGAAGTGAGGGGCGGTTCCCGCCTGCGCTTATACACAAGCCAGGAAAGCGCCTTGTGTGGCAGAACCCTAAACACCATTATGGGGACCTGAGGCTTTTGCCTGTTTGAGGGAGAAAAAATAGGGGGGGGACGGGGCAAATGCCACTGGAGAGCAGTAATGACAGCAGTAGTGCTGATTCTGTTGCCTCTGTCTCCTGATAACATTGCAGCTCTCTCTCTGCCAGGCACCAGCCCCCCCCCATACTTTTTACTTGTTCTTTTCTGAGCCCACCCTGGTCACATGATGCTGTGTGTGTGAGACATTATCCTACAAAATGGTGCTGCTTCGAGGGGTGAGATGCTATTCTGCTTTTTTCTGTGTGTGAGTGTGTGACTGAGTGTGAGTGAGCATGATTGTGCGATGAATGGGGAGGGCATGGCTACCTGCTCTGTGGCTGCTGCACTGAGGGAACCCCCAAATAACAGTTCCCTTGGGGAAAAGAGTGGGCCGTTGGGCAGCAGGGACCTTCCTGTTCTTCAGCCTTTGCCCCCCTGCATTCTCTGCATCATGGCGGCCCTCCTCTGGTTTCAGCAGCCCTCCTGCCTCTCCAGCCTGTATAAAGTTAGTGACACACACGTATACCATATATTCTGGGGGGTCGAGGGGTCGCACACTTACAGCACTTGTACATACTCACACACACTGTGCAATTTGCCACATGCACACATTTTTACTATTGTTTTATTTATTTACATTGTGTGGTTATTTTGCCTTCAAAAACGGCCCTAATACTAATGCAGTATCTTTTGTATTTCATGTCAATTGGATTTTTAGCGTTATTCAGTTTTTAGCCATTTTATTGCATTTTCAGCTCTGCATATTGTTGCCTGTAAAACCGAATTGGGAAACAAGTGAAACTTGGGTTCTGGCTGCTGCTCTCCTTGGGTTGTTTTATTGCATTCTACCATGTTGTTTACCCTGGTATTTCCCTGAATATGTACAGGTACTTTCCAACTTATGTGGCTTTCTGTGGTAAACAGATTTGTGTCTCTTTATCCACATAAATGAGTGTATTTTGCTGTAGTTGTGTTGTGTTAAATAAACCCGCGCCAATATATAGATAATTCCTCAATAAAAAGTAGTAAATGATGTGTCAGTGATAAACTATATAATGTCTTCAGCAATGGACAGTCTGTGGGCTACATTGGACGTGCGTTCACAGAGAATTTGAAATTGACGCTGAAACGATGAGTCCACTTTAACAGTTTCAAGTTGGCGGCCATTTGATGGGTAAATCCATTTAATCACTAAGAGAATCTCCGAGTTAGATCAGGTATTGTTTTAGTCGCGATGCTTTGCACTGAGTCCAGGGAGGGTGATAGTCTCTTGTGTCTGCAGCCTGGTCAGCGCTTTGGGAAATGTTTGGGTTCCTGTTAGTATGGTTTTCATTTATATTTACTATGTTTTATTTGCCATCTTGGTCACACCCCTGCTGGCATTCATATTTACTATGTTTTTATATTGCCATCTTGGCCACACCCCCGCTGGCATTTATATTACTATGTTTTTATTTGCCATCTTGGCCACACCCCCGCTGGCATTTATATTTACTATGTTTTATTTGCCATTTGGCAACACCCCCGCTGGCATTTATAATTTGACTATGTTTATTTGCCATCTTGGTCACACCCCTCGCTGGCATTCATATATTTACTATGTTTTATTTGCCATCTTGGGCCACACCCCCGCTGGCATTTATATTTACTATGTTTTATTTGCCATCTTGGCCACACCCCGCTGCATTTATATTGACTATTTTTATTTGCCATCTGACCACAACCCCACTGGCATTCATTATTTAGGCATGTTTTTATCTTGGTACCCAAATGACCTGTAGGAGATGGATCCTGTTAAACTGGAAGCTTTTGAGGTGTTTTTAACTAATTTTTCATATTTATAAAAACCAAAACTGTAGAAAAGCTTTACAGTCTGGTAGTTTGGAGTAGAAAGACATATTTGCCCATTTCGGATTTTCCAAAATAGTTTTTTTTTTCCAAAAAATAATATGGTTTCCTGGGGTAATCCTACTGTGAGTAGAGTCTGGCCTTGCTGTGTAAAGTATTTCAGGCACGATCTGTTAGTGTACTGCTGGGTGTTTTTGACACACATCCCAGGGCCGAACGGAGGTAGGCAGAAGTGGTACCTGCCTAGGGCGCACCTATGTATGTGTGGTGTGTGTGTGTTGTGTGTGTGTGGGGGGGGGGGGCTACAGGTACCTCTGCCTACCCCATTCTTGCTGCTGCACTTCCCCCCCAATCAATACGTGTGCACTCACTCTCAAAAATGTGTTTAATAGCCCAGTACTTAGGCCTATTCCAAAGAGTCCCCCACCCCCTCAGTGCCGCTAAGACAGGAATGAAGAATGTATTCATGGGGAGTAAGCTGGTCTCTGTGCTCCCCCACTTTTTTTGCACTGCATTCAGTTAACGTTATCTTCTAGTATGTATGGCCTATTCTAAGCAACTTTCCAATTGGTCTTAATTATTCATTTTTTTATATTCTATTTGTCTTTTTCTTCTTCTCCAACTCTTTGCAGCTTTCAAATGGGGGTCACGTACCCCAGCGTCATCAGCAACTGGTTGCTCTGTGAAGCTAAAGTTTTATTGTTATTGTTACTTTTCATAACTTCTTTTTCTATTCGGGTCCTTCCTATTTCATATTCCAGCCTCTCATTCAAACTGGTCACTGGTTGCTAAGGTCATTTAGTCTAGTAACTTGCCCAAGTCTTCCAACCCCTGCCCTATTCTCTTCATTACTGACCCACAAGTCTACCATTGAAGTGTTTTCTGAAATTTTATTTCTTTAAAGCACTGACTTCTTATCATGGAAACAAAAAAAAACGAGGAGAACCACCGAGACCAACAATGACTTGGAAGGAGCTACAGAGCCCAGTATTTGGCAACTGAGTAAAAGTGCATCAGGCAGCCGTATCAAGCTCTGTGTATGGCACTGAGGGGCGCTCGCGTCATCTGAATAAACAACTGCCTGCAGCAAATGTGCCGAAATCAGAATGGGGCAAATCTTTCCGAGCAGTGAGCCTAGCTGGTAACGTATTTACATCAACCGCATTCTCTTACTGCGGGGCTCTATAACAATAGAGTGTTGGCACTGATGCAGAGATGGTGGTATTTGAGACGGCCAATTCATTGCAATAGATTTTATTCTTCAGTGAAACAATTTAGGCCGAAGGTACATGGAGCGTTTGCTCTTAGTCTGCGTTTTTTCTGCAGGTGAGAATCCCTTCCGTATTTCTGCACCTCAGTAAAACTGCATCTGCCCAAAAACTCCTGCTTTGGTGTTTTCAGGCCGATCCTGCTCGGGGGAAGGAGGATTCTGTACTTCTCATGCAGTTTTACAGAGGTGCGTAAGGGTGTGGACCCTTTCTTAGCCTGCAAAAAAAAAAACAGAGCAGTGGAGCAAACACTCCGTGTTCCCTCACTTTAAACTGCATTTCTGCCCGCGATGCTCACTGGGCGAGCAAAAAATGTGCTGTTTTTTAATTTCCTTTTTTTATCCTTGTTACCTAATGACATATGGGGACAGGGTGCTGTAAATGTAAGTTTGAGTTGTAATGACATAACTACCCTAAGTGCCCATTTTGGACGGATTTCTAAGTAATGTATTTTTTGTCATTTGCGGCTACATAAAATACAGTAAATGTATTGATTTTGCAGTAGCTGTAGTGCCTGCGGGACAACTTGTATGCACTTTGTGATGCTATAGGCAGATACTTTGGCAATCCTATGCATATGGGCGTCAGCGGCCCATTTCTTGCTGGTATTATTTTTTCCTCTCCCCCTATGTTAGTGCCTTACACCTCTCCTCTTGCCTTTGGCCTCTTAAGCTCTCACCTTTCATTTTTGCAGGCCCATTTTTACCAGCCCCGTGTAGCTTGTGCCCAATTCGCAGCTATTCAGGAGAGCCCAGTACACACCACCAAATCACCCCAAACTGAAACCTGGAGGGAGCGAGTGTAAATACGCAGGGACATCAGACAGCGTTAACCCAATGAAATGTATCCCCTGCCCAACGGCTGCACAACTCTGCTAATATAAAAGCTTTTTGTACTTCCGATTTAGTTGGTGCTGCAATTCATACAGAGTCTGCCTACGCCGCTCAACTCCTGCCACAAATTGTCACAACGCACTACGCCAGACAAAGCTGTACATGGCGGAGGCAGTGCAATTGGACATTGTGCAGGAGGTGTGTGGCCGAGGCGGCTACTGTATGAGGGGTACAAAAAGCTTTGATGTTACCAGAATTACAGGCGCAGCCATTGGACAGGGGGATAATATTAAATGTGTAATGCTGTGATGTTATGCCCACATGAATTAAATTCGCTCCTCGTGGTTTCCGCTCCTGTGCCGAGCCCCCCAGACCCTGCTCCCGTGTTGTTTTGCTCTAGAACTTGATGAGAACAGAAAGATTTTATGACCCCACGAAAGTTAAACTAAAGATGGGACTAGCTTTTGTTCTGCTTTGAAGGTGAACTATACCCTTTACATTACATTGTGCTGTATTTATTACTTAGCCACAGCAATTAGGTTCAGGTGCCGAGGGTCCGGCTGTCCTGGCCTGCGCCGATCCCTTCAGAGAAATGTTCTGCCCTTTAGTTCTGCCGCCGGAATTTAACAGAAAGTTATTTAATTCCCCATATAGGCACCTGAGGGTCTTCCCTTAGCGCTTCTCCTGGCAGGCATGTATTCTGACCCACTAACCACGCTGGAAATAATTCATATTTGTCTATTTCATTGATTTGCCCAATTGTCTTTCACATTTTTGTGATTTATTGCAGTTTTACACTTGCAGTGTTGTTCGTTGCATTTCTTTTTGGTATTTGGCTATTGGCACGTTCAGGAGACATGGGACTTTCCAAATCAGTTGTATTTTTTGTGGCATATGGATTTCTCGCCTGCCCAAACCCAGCTTTTGCACACAGAGCCCCTGGCAGCGTATTATGTGCCGTAACCCCCCCTAACACAGCAAAGCTATGCTAAAAACAGATCAGGAACACTAATACAGGGATAAAAATGCAACAGAAAAACAAAAATTGTGGCAAATCAGTGAAACAACAAAATAAGTCACATGACAGCGTAATTAGTATGAGTCAGAATATTTGAATATCTAAATTGTGTGCTGTATGTGTGTGTAAATGTGTGTAAGTGATGTGTAAGTGTCCTGTCCTGAAGCGTGCTGGTCCTCTGTGCTACAGTCCTAGTCCTGCCATGTGCAGGAAGTCAAGTGGGCCGGACGCTGGGGGGAAGAGGAAGCGGAACCAAGCAGCAGACGCGATGCGATCGTGCGACGATCACGTCACAGAGCCGACATGACAGCCCGCCTGGCTCGTTGCCGCAGGGAGCTGTCATCGCTAGAAACCCTCTGCAGCGCCTCTCAGAAAGAATCTTTATCTGCCAAACAACAGTAAAAGGGTTAAATGTTTTTTGAGTGAGAAAAAAAAAAGTTGCACAACAAAAAAGTACTGTGCTGTAGGAAAAAGAGTTGCCTGCGTAAAAATACATACGTCTGCATGTCAAGAATTACCGGTTTGCCTAATTTTTTGGTGAAACAGGACATATTCGCTCATCCATGTTGGGCACCTTCATTTATACTACTAAAAGGATTCGCGACTTGATAGGTATGGGGTACTTTATTTCTGAATTACACTACATTGCAAATAATTCACGTCTACCATTTAAATTTGTATTCTTGGACCAAATAATATATAATATTATTTAGTTGTAAAAAGGCCCAAGTCAAGAGCTATAAGGGGTTTCTCTCCTGCTTGGGTGCTATTTCTCCTGCCTACCACAAGGTGGGGCTACTGAGAACATTTGGCAAAAAAAGATTTCTGAGCCCTTTCTGAACTCTATCATGCTGAGATCTTCAGGTACAACATAAGGCAGCCTACAGGAGACCTGCTTTGTGGAAGGGTAAGGGGTCTGGGGTTTCAGAGATCAGTGTATTTAATGGATTTGAAGCTATGGTTCTCACTGCTTCTCACTGTGGTGTATAATTAGTGTATTTTGTGTGGTGTTAACAAAGTGTTCATTCCCAGTCTTTCAGGCATTTTCTGGAGTTAATGGACTGCCTTATTCCCCATTTTCCAAGGATTCGTACCGGCATGTGTGGAGTTAATGGAATGTTTATTGCCCTTTCTCCAAGGATCGTACCAGCATGTGTGGAGTTAATGGAATGTTTATTGCCCCTTTTTCAAGGATCGTACCGGCATGTGTGGAGTTAATGGAATGTTTATTGCCCTTTTTCAAGGATCGTACCCAGCATGTGTGGAGTTAATGGAATGTTTATTGCCCTTTTTCCAAGGATCGTAACCGGCATGTGTGGAGTTAATGGAGCGGTAACATCAGGGTAGGGGCCATTTCTGGCCAGACTATACAGGTGGGGGCACATACCATGAGCAGGAGAGAAGGAGGATCAGAGAGGAGCTGCAGGGGGTGAGTATGGAGAGAAATCCCTCTAATAATTAACCCTTAGCAGTGTGTTTGCTCCCCTGCTGTCTCTCTTCAAGCCCCCTCTGCCCCCTACCAACTCCCTGTTAAGGATGATGGCCACACTAGGAGATTAGTCGCCCGCAGTAAATCTGGCGCTACCGTTGGCGACTGCTCTCCTGAAAATGCTTTCCCATTGGCAATAATGTAAAATCAACTTGGGGGGAAACGTACGCGCTGCTTCCGGTTTCCTCAAGTCGCCCAAAGATTCCCCGCGAGGCAACTTAGGAAAGCGGAAGCGCATTGTAGGTTTCCCCCACCGGCGATTTCCATTATTGCCTGTGAGAAGGGAACTAGGGACATTTCCTTCACCCCGCGGTATCTCAGTTTATCGTGGGTAAGAAAAACGCCCTGTGTGCCGGTGCCCTAACCCATTAATAGTTATCATTTTCCTGTTACAACATTTACAAAGCCTCCTTTTCCTCTGCCCCCAGACCATGGCACTATTAACCTTTTGATGCCAAATTCTCTCTCCAATCCCCACTGCCCACCCTTTAAACTCCCTGTTTCCCTTATGCATGAGTTGGCACTGCAAATATACAGGCTATGTGCCCTGTGGGCATTATACATGATGTTGGCACTGCATATATACTGGCTGTGTGCCCTGTGGGCATTATACATGATGTTGGCGCTGCATATATACTTGCTGTGTGCCCTGTAGGCATTATACATGATGTTGGCGCTGCATATATACTGGCTGTGTGCATTGTGGGCATTATACATGATGTTGGCGCTGCATATATACTGGCTGTGTGGCATTGTTGGGCATTATACATGATGTTGGCGTGGCATATATACTGGCTATGTGCCCTGTGGGCATTATACATGGTGTTGGCACTGCAATATTACTGTTTTGTGCCGGTGGGCATTATAAATGATGTTGGCACTGCATATATACTGTCTTTGTTCCTGTGGGAATTTTAACATGGTGTGGCGCTTCATATAACTGGCTATGTGCACTGTGGCATTATACATTGAGCCACAGGGCATGTGTATCCACAGGTACAGAGTGTAACTGTGGATAGTGGTATAGTAAGGCAGATGGTATCAGAGGTATGGGGACTGTGGAATAGTGAGTAAGCTAAAATAAATATATGGCTACCACTAATGCTGGATGCTGGCACAGGTACACGGGGCAGAAGTGGGGGGCTAAATAAATATATGGCTACACACTAATGCTGGATGCTGGCACAGGTACACGGGGCAGAAAGTGGTGGGCTAAATAAATATATGGCTACACACTAATGCTGGATACTGGCACAGGTACACGGGATAGAAAGTGGGGCTAAATAAATTTATGGCTACACACTAATGCTGGATGTGGCACAGGTCACGGGCAGAAAGTGGAGGGCGATAATAAATATATGGCTACACAACTAATGCTGGATGCCGGCACAGTACACGGATATAAGTGGGGGCTAAATAAATATATGGCTACCACACTAATGCTTGATGCTGGCACAGGTACACGGGTATAAAGTGGGGGCTAAATAAATATATGGTTTACACACTAATGCGGATGCTGGCACAGGTACACGGGGGCAGGAAGTGGGGGCTAAATAAAATATGGCTACACACTAATGCTGGATGCCGGCACAGGTACAGGGGCAGAAAGTGGGGGCTAAATAAATATATGGCTACACACTAATGCTGGATACTGGCACAAGTAACGGGATAGAAAGTGGGGGCTAAATAAATTAATACTACACACTAATGCTGGATTGCGGCAACAGGTACATGGGGCAGAAAGTGGGGGCTAAATAAATATATGGCTACACACTAATGCTGATGCCTGGCAAAAGGTTACACGGGTTAGAAAGTGGGGGCTAAATAAATATATGGCTACACACTATGCTGGATGCTGGCCAAGGTACACGGGTTAGAAAGTGGGGGCTAAATAAATATATGGCTACACACTAATGCTTGATGCTGGCAAAGTACACGGAGGTTAGAAAGTGGGGGCTAAATAAATATATGGCTACACACTAATCTGGATGCTGGCACAGGTACAGGGGCAGAAGTGGGGCTAAATAAATATATGGCTACACACTAATGCTGGATGCTTGGCACAGGTACACGGGGCAGAAAGTGGGGGCTAAATAAATATATGGTTACACACTAATGCTGGATGTGGCACAGGTACACGGGGCAGAAGTGGGGGCTAAATAAAATATATGGTTACACACTAATGCTGTGATGCTGCACAGTACACGGGCAGAAGTGGGGGCTAAATAAAATATATGGCTACACAGCTAATTGCTGGATTGCTGGCACAGGTACACGGGGCAGAAGTGGGGCTAAATAAATATATGGCTACACACTAATGCTGGATTCTGGCAAGGTAGACGGGATGGGAAAGTGGGGGCTAAATAATATATGGCTACACACTAATGCTGGATGCTGGCACAGGTAGACGGGTGGAATGTGGGGGGCTAAATAAATATATGGCTACACACTAATGCTTGATGCTGGCACAGGTAGACGGGATGGAAAGTGGGGGCTAAATAAATATATGGCTACACACTAATGCTTGGATGCTGGCAAAGGTACACGGGTTAGAAAGTGGGGGCAATAAATATATGGCTACACACTAATGCTGGATGCTGGCACAGGTGAGGGATGAAAGTGGGGGCTAAATAAATATATGGCTACACACTAATGCTGGATTTCCTGCACAGGTAGACGGGATGGAAAGTGGGGCTAAATAAATATATGGCTACACACTAATGCTTGATGCTGCACAGGTAGACGGGTGGAAAGTGGGGGCTAAATAATATATGCTACACACTAATGCTTGATGCTGGCAAAGGTACACGGGTTGAAAGTGGGGGCTAAATAAATATAATGGCTACACAACTAATGCTGATGCTGGCACAGGTAGACGGGATGGAAAGTGGGGGCTAAATAATTATGGCTACACAGCTAATGCTGATGCTGGCAAAGGTACACGGGTAGAAAGTGGGGTAAGTATATATATGGCTACACACTAATGGCTTGATGCTGGCAAAGGTACACGGGGTTAGAGTGGGGGCTAAATAATATATGGCTACACATAATGCTGATGCTGGCAAAGGTACACGGGTTAGAAAGTGGGGGCATATAAATATATGGCTACACAACTAATGCTGGATGCTGGCAAGGTACACTGGGCAGAAAGTGGGGGCTAAAAAAAATATATGGCTACACACTAATGCTGATGCTGGCACAGGTACACGGGGCAGAAAGGGGGGCTAAATAAATATATGGCTACACACTAATGCTGGATGCGGCACAGGTACACGGGGCAGAAAGTGGGGTTAATAAATATATGGCTACACACTAATGCTGGATGCTGGCACAGTACAGGGCAGGAAAGGTGGGGTTAATAAATATTATGGCTACACACTAATGCTGGATGCTGGCACAGGTACACGGGGCAGAAAGTGGGGCTAAATAAATATATGGCTACACACTAATGTGGATGCTGCACGGGTACAGGGGCAGAAAGTGGGGCTAAATAAATATATGGCTACACACTAATGCTGGATGCTGGCACAGGTACACGGGCAGAAATGGGGGCTAAATATAATATATGCAACACACTAATGCTGGATGCTGGCACAGGTACACGGGCAGAAAGTGGGGGCTAAATAAATATAATGGCAACCAGTGTAATGCTGGATGTTGGCACAGGTTACGGGATGGATAGTGGGGGCTTAATAAATTATGGCTACACACTAATGCTGGATGCCGGCACAGGTACACGGGGCAGGAAAGGTGGGGGCTAAATAAATATATGGCTACACACTAATGCTGGATGCTGGCACAGGTAACGCGGGCGCGAAAGTGGGGGCTAAATAAATATATGGATACACACTACTGCTGGATGCTGGCACAGGTACACGGGGCAGAAAGTGGGGGCTAAATAAATATATGGATACACACTATGCTGGATGCTGGCACAGGTACAGGGCAGAAAGTGGGGCTAAATAAATATATGGTACACACTAATGCTGGATGCTGGCACAGGTCACGGGGCATGAAGTGGGGGTAAATGTAATATATGGCTACAGACTAATGCTGTGGATGCCGGCCAGGGTACACGGGGCAGAAAGTGGGGGCTAAATAAATATATGGATACACACTAATGCTGGAAGCTGGCACAGGTAAACGGGGCACAAAGTGGGGGCTAAATAAATTATGGCTACACACTAATGCTGGATCCTAGCACAGGTACACGGGGCAGAAGTGGGGGCTAAATAAATATATGGCTACACACTAATGCTGGATGCTGGCACAGGTACACGGGGCAGAAAGTGGGGCTAAATAAATATATGGCTCACACTAATGCTGGATGCTGGCACAGGTACACGGGCAGAAGTGGGGGCTAAATTAATATATGGCTCACATAATGCTGGATGTTGGCACAGGTTACGGGATGGAAAGTGGGGGCTAAATAAATATATGGCTACACACTAATGCTGGATCCTAGCACAGGTAGACGGGCAGAAAGTGGGGGCTAAAGAAATATATGGCTACACCTAATGCTGGATGCCGGCACAGGTACCATGGGGCAGAAAGTGGGGGCTAAAGAAGAATATATGGCTACACAGTAATGCTGGATGCTAACCAGGTAACTGGATGGAAAGTGGGGGCTAAATAAATATATGGCTACACACTAATGTCTGATGCTGGCACAGGTACACGGGGCAGAAAGTGGGGGCTAAATAATATATGGCTACACACTTAATGCTTGATGCTGGCACAGGTACAACGGGATAGAAAGGGGGGCTAAATAAATATATGCTACACACTATATGCGTGATGCTGGCACACGTAACACGGGGCAGAAGTGGGGGCTAAATAAATATATGGCTACACACTAATGCTGGATGCTGGCACAGGTACACGGGCAGAAAGTGGGGGCTAAATAAATATATGGCTACACACTAATGTGGATGCTGGCACAGGTACACGGATGAAAGTGGGGGCTAAATAAAATTATGGCTACACACTAATGCTGGATTCTTGGCACAGGTACACGAGGCAGAAAGTGGGGGCTAAAAAATATATGGCTACACACTAATGCTTGATGCTGGCACAGGTACATGGGGCAGGAAAGTGGGGGCTAAATAATATATGGCTACACACTAATGCTTGGATGCTGGCACAGGTACACGGGTAGAAAGTGGGGGCTAAATAAATATTATGGCTACACTAATGCTGGTGATGCTGGCACAGGTACACGGGCAGAAAGTGGGGGCTAAATAAATATTTTGGCTACACACTAATGTTGATGCTGGCACAGGTACACGGGGCAGGAAAGTGGGGGCTAAATAAATATTTGGCTACACCACTAATGCTGGATGCTGGCACAGTACATGGGATAGAAGTGGGCTAAATAATATATGGCTACACACTAATGTGGATGACTGGCACAGGTACACGGGTAGAAAGTGGGGCTAAATAATATTATGGCTAACACTAATGCTGGATTACTGGCACAGGCTACATGGGGCAGAAGTGGGGCTAAATAAATATATGGCTACACACTAATGCTGGATGCTGGCACAGGTACATGGGGCAGAAAGTGGGGCTAAATAAATATATTGGCTACACACTAATGCTGGATACTGGCACAGGTACATGGGGCAGAAAGTGGGGGCTAAATAAATATATGGCATACACACTAATGCTGGATGCTGGCACAAGGTACATGGGGCAGAAAGTGGGGGCTAAATAAATATATGGCTACACACTAATGCTGGATGCTGGCACAGTACATGGGGCAAGAAAGTGGGGGCTAAATATATATGGCTACACACTAAGTGGATGCTGGCACAAGGTACATGGGCAGAAAGTGGGGCTAAATAAATATATGGCTACACACTAATGCTGGATGCTGGCACAGTACACGGGGCAGAAAGTGGGGGCTAAATAAAATAATGGCTACACACTAATGCTGGATGCTGGCACAGGTCACGGGGAGAAAGTGGGGGCTAAATAAATATATGGCTACACACTAATGCTGGATGTGGCACAGGTACACGAGAAAGTGGGGGCTAAATAAATATATGGCTACACACTAATGCTGGATGTTGGCACAGGTATACGGGATAGAAAGTGGGGCTAAATAAAATATAGGCTACACACTAATGCTGGATGCTGGCACAGGTAACGGGCAGAAATGTGGGGCTAAGAAATATATGGCTTACACGATAATGCTGGATGCCTGGCACAGGTACACTGGGCAGAAAGTGGGGCTAAAAATATATGGCTACACATTAATGCTGGATGCTAGCTACAGGTACACTGCGAGGAAAGTGGGGCTAAATAAATATATGGCTACACCATAATGCTGATGTGGCACAGGTACACGGGGCAGAATGGGGCTAAATAAATATATGGCTACACATTATGTTGATGCTGGCACAGGTACCGGGGATAGAAAGTGGGGGCTAAAATAAATATATGGCTACACACTAATGCTTGATGCTGGCCACGTACATGGGGCAGAAAAGTGGGGGCTAAATAATATATGGCTACACACTAATGCTGGATGCTGGCACAGGTACACGGGGCAGAAAGTGGGGCTAAAATAAATATATGGCTACACACTAATGCTGGATGCTGGCACAGGTACACGGATGGAAAGTGGGGGCTAAATAAATATATGGCTACACACTAATGCTGGTTCTGGCACAGGTAACGGGCAGAAAGTGGGGGCTAAATAAATATATGGCTACACATAATGTTGATGCTGGCACAGGTACATGGGGCAGAAAATGGGGCTAAATAAATATATTGGCCTACACACTAATGCTGGATGCTGGCACAGGTACACGGGATAGAAAGTGGGGGCTAAATAAATATATGGCTACACTAATGCTGGATGCTGGCACAGGTACACGGGGCAGAAAGTGTGGGGCTAAATAAAATATATGGCTACACACTATGCTTGATGCTGGCACAGGTAACGGGGCAGAAAGTGGGGCTAAATAAATATATGGTACACACTAATGCTGGATGCTGGCACAGGTACATGGGGCAGAAGTGGGGGCTAAATAAATATATGGCTACACCACTTAATGCTGGATGCTGGCACAGGTAACGGGATAGAAAGTGGGGGCTAAAAAATATTGGCACCCTAATGCTGGATCTGGCAAGGTACATGGGCAGAAGTGGGGGCTAATAAATATATGGCTACACACTAATGCTGGATGCTGGCACAGGTACATGGGGCAGAAGTGGGGGCTAAATAAATATATGGCTACACACTAATGCTGGATACTGGCACAGGTACATGGGCAGAAAGTGGGGGCTAATAAATATATGGCTACACACTAATGCTGGATGCTGGCAAGGTACATGGGGCAGAAAGTGGGGGCTAAATAATATATGGCTACACGACTATGCTGGATGCTGGCACAGTACATGGGGCAGAAAGTGGGGGCTAAATAAATATATGGCTACACAGTAATGCTGGATGCTGGCACAGGTACACGGGATAGAAAGTGGGGGCTAAATAAATATGGCTACACACTAATGCTGGATATGGCACAGGTACATGGGGCAGAAAGTGGGGGCTAAATAAATATATGGCTACACACTAATGCTGGATGCTGGCACAGGTACACGGGGCAGAAAGTGGGGTTAAATAAATATATGGCTCACACTAATGCTGGATACTGGCACAGGTAACTGGAGGCAGAAAGTGGGGGCTAAATAATATATGGCTACACACTAATGCTGGGCTGGCAGGTACACGGGGCAGAAGTGGGGCTAAATAAATATATGGGCTACACACTAATGCTGAATGCTGGCCACAGGACAGGGGCAGAAGTGGGGGCTAAATAAATTTATGGCTACGCACTAATGCTGGATGCTTGGCACAGGTACAGGGGCAGAAATGGGGGGGCTAAATAAATATATGGGCAACACACTAATGCTGGATGCTGCGCACAGGTACACGGGCAGAAAGTGGGGGCTAAATAAATATATGGCTACGCACTAATGCTGGATGTGGCACAGGTACAACGGGGCAGAAAGTGGGGCTAAATAAATATATGGCTACGCACTAATGCTGGATGCTGGCACAGGTTCACGGGGCAGAAAGTGGGGGGCTAAATAAATATATGGCAACACACTAATGCTGGATGCTGGCACAGGTACACGGGGGAAAGTGGGGCTAAATAAATATATGGCTACGCACTAATGCTGGTGCTGGCACAGGTACACGGGGCAGAAAGTGGGGGGGCTAAAATAAATATATGGCAACACACTAATGCTGGATGCTGGCACAGGTACACGGGGCAGAAAGTGGGGGCTAAAATAAATATGGCTACGCCACTAATGCTGATCTGCTTGCACAGGTAACACGGGGCAGAAAGTGGGGGGGCTAAATAAATATATGGCACACACTAATGCTGGATGCTGGCACAGGTACACGGGGCAGAAAGTGGGGGCTAAATATAATGATACGCACTAATGCTGGATGCTGGCACAGGTACACGGGGCAGAAAGTGGGGGGGGCTAAATAAATATATGGACACACACTAATGCTGGATTGCTGGACAGGTACACGGGCAGAAGTGGGGGGGCTAAATAATTATATGCTAACACTAATGCTGGATGTTGGCACAGGTACACGGGGCAGAAAGTGGGGGGCTAAATATTATATGGCTACAACTAATGCTGGATGTTGGCACAGGTACACGGGCAGATGGGGTAAAAAAATATATGGTACCACAATGCTGGATGCTAGCACAGTATACACGGGGCAGAAAGTGGGGGGGGTGGGGCTAAATAAATATATGGCTACACACTAATGCTGGATGTGGCACAGGTACACGGGATAGAAAGTGGGGGCTAAATAATTATGGCTACACCACTAATGCTGGGTGCTGGGCCACAGGTTACGGGATAGAAAGTGGGGGCTAAATAAATATATGGCTACACACTAATCTGGATGCTGCACAGGTATACGGGATAGAAAGTGGGGGCTAAATAAATATATGGCTAACACACTAATGCTGGATGCTGGCACAGGTATACGGGATAGAAAGTGGGGGCTAAATAAATATATGGCTACACACTAATGCTGGATGCTGGCACAGGTATACGGGATAGAAAGTGGGGGCTAAATAAATATATGGCTACACATCTATGCTGGATGCTGGCACAGGTACACGGGAGAGAAAGTGGGGGCTAAATAATATATGGCTACACATAAATGCTGGATGCTGGCCACAGGTACACGGGATGAAAGTGGGGGCTAAATAATTTATGGCTACACACTAATGCTGGATGCTGGCACAGGTACCGGGATAGAAAGTGGGGGCTAAATAAATATATGGCTACACACTAATGCTGGATGCTGGCACAGGTACGCCGGGGCAGAAAGTGGGGGCTAAATAAGATAAATGGCTACACACTAATGCTGGATGCTGGCACAGGTACACGGGGCAGAAAGTGGGGGCTAATAAATATATGGCTTACACACTAATGCTGGATGCTGGCACAGGCTACAGGGATGGAAAGTGGGGGCTAAATAATATATGGCTACACACTAATGCGGATGCTGCACAGGTACGCGGGGCAGAAAGTGGGGCTAAATAAATAATGGCTACACACTAATGCTGGTGATGCTGGCACAGGTACACGGGGCAAGAAAGTGGGGGCTAAATAATATATGGCTACACACTAATGCTGGATGCTGGCACAGGTACACGGGATGGAAAGTGGGGGCTAAGATAAATATATGGCTACACACTAATGGTTGATTACTGGCACAGGTACACGGGGTTGAAGTGGGGGCTAAATATATATTATGGCTACAACTAATCTTGATGGCTGGCACAGGTTACTACGGGGCAAGAAAGTGGGTGCTAAATAAATATATGGCATACACACTAATGCTGGATGCTGGCACAGGTACACGGGGCAGAAAGTGGGGGCTAAATAAAATATATGGCTACACACTAATGCTGGATGCTGGCACAAGTACACGGGGCAGAAAAGTGGGGCTAAATAAAATATATGGCTACACACTAATGCTTGATGCTGGCACAGGTACACGGGGTGAAAGGGGGGCTAAATAAATATATGGCTACACACTAATGCTGGTTGCTGGCACAGGTACACGGAGGCAGAAAGTGGGGGCTAAATAAATATATGGCTACACACTAAGCTGTATGCTGCACAGGTACACGGGTTGCAAAGTGGGGCTAAAATAAATATATGGCTACACACTAATGCTGGATGCTGGCAACAGTACACGGGGTGAAAGTGGGGGCTAAATAAATATTATGGCTACACACTAATTCTGGATGCTGCACAGGTACACGGGATGGAAAGTGGGGGCTAAATAAATATATGGCTACACACTAATGCTGGATGCTGGCACAGGTACACGAGGATGGAAAGTGGGGGCTAAATAAATATTATGCTACACACTAATGCTTGATGCTGGCAAGGTTACAACGGGTTGAAAGTGGGGGCCTAAATAAATATATGGCTACACACTAATGCTTGATGCTGGCAAAGGTACACGGGTAGAAAGTGGGGGCTAAATAATATATGGCTACACACTATTGCTGGATGCTGGCACAGGTACACGGGGCAGAAAGTGGGGGTTAATAAATATAAGTGGCGTACACACTAATGCTGGATGCTGGCACAGGTACACGGGGCAGAAGTGGGGGTTAATAAATATTATGGCTTTACACACTAATGCTTGATGCTGGCAAAGGTTACACGGAGTTAGAAAGTGGGGGCTAAATAAATATATGGCTACAACACTAATGCTTGATGCTGGCAAGGTACCAGAGTTAGAAAGTGGGGGCTAAATAAATATAGTGGCTACACACTAATGCTTGATGTGCAGGCAAAGAGTTACACGGTGTAGAAAGTGGGGGCTAATAAATATATGGCTATACACTATGCTGGATGCTAGCACAGGTATACACTGGGCAGAAAGTGGGGGCTAAAAAAATATATGAGCTACACACTAATGCTTGATGCTGGCAAAGGTACACGGGGTTAGAAAGTGGGGGCTAAATAAATATATGGCTACACACTAATGCTTGATGGTGGCAAAGGTACAGGGGTTAGAAAGTGGGGGCTATAAATTATATGGCTACCACACTAATGCTGAGGATTCTGGGCACAGGTACACGGGGCAGAAAGTGGGGACTAATAAATATTGGCTACACACTAATGCTGATGCTGGTCCAAAGGTTACACGGGTTTAGAAGTGGGGGCTAAATAAATATATGGCTACACACTATGCTGGATGCTGGCAACAGGTACACGGGGCAGAAAGTGGGGCTAAATAATATATGGCTACACACTAATGCTTGATGCTGGCAAAGGTACACGGGTTAGAAAGTGGGTGGCTAAATAAATATATGGCTACACACTAATGCTGGATTGCTGGCACAGGTACACGGGCAGAAAGTGGGGCGTTAATAAATATATGGCTACACACTATGCTGGATGCTTGCACAGGTACACGGGGCAGAAAGAGGGGGCTAAATAAATATATGGCTCACCACTATGCTGGATGCTTGGCACGGTACACGGGGCAGAAGTGGGGACATAAATAAATATATGGCTACACCTAATGCTTGATGCTGGCAAAGGTACACGGGTTAGAAAGTGGGGGCTAAATAAATATATGGCTACACACTAATGCTGGATGCTGGCACAGGTACACGGAGGCGAAAGTGGGGGTTAAAAAATATATGGCTACACACTAATGCTGGATGCTGGCACAGGTACACGGGCCAGAAAGTGCGGGTTAATAAATATATGGCTAACCACAATGCTGGGATGCTGGCACAGGTAACGGGGGCAGAAAGTGGGGGCTAAATAAATATATGGCTACACCATCTATGCTTGGACTGCTGGCACGGGTACACGGGGCGGAAGTGGACTAAATAAAATTATGGCTTCTGTGGGCATACATGGTGTTAGCAATGCATATATACTGGCTGTGTGCCCTGTGGGCATTATACATGGGACTGCCCTGTGGGCATTATACATGATGTTGGTGCTGCATATATACTGGCTGTGTGCCCTGTGGGCATGATGTTGGTGCTGCATATATACTGGCTGTGTGCCCTGTGGGCATTATACATGATGTTGGTGCTGCATATATACTGGTTGTGTGCCCTGTGGGCATTATACATGATGTTGGCACTGCATATATACTGGCTGTGTGCCCTGTGGCATTATACATGGTGTTAGCACTGCATATTTACACTGGCTGTGTTCCCTTTGGGCATTATACATAATTTTGGCGCTGCATATATACAGGTTGTGTGCCCTGTGGGCATTATACATGATGTTGGCACTGCATATATACAGGTTGTGTGCCCTGTGTGCATTATAGATGGTGTTGGCACTGCATATATACTGGCTGTGTTCCCTGTGGGCATTATACATGATGTTGGCGCTGCATATATACTGTCTGTGTTCCCTGTGGGCATTATACATGATGTTGGCGCTGCATATTCACTGGCTGTGTGCCCTGTGGGCATTATACATGATGTTGGCGCTGCATATATACTGGCTGTGTGCCCTGTGGGCATTATACATGATGTTGGTGCTGCATATATACTGGCTGTGTGCCCTGTGGGCATTATACATAATGTTGGCGCTGCATATATACTGGCTGTGTTCCCTGTGGGCATTATACATGATGTTGGCGCTGCATATATACTGGCTGTGTGCCATGTGGGCATTATACATGATGTTGGCACTGCATATATACTGGCTGTGTGCCCTGTGGGCATTATACATGGTGTTAGCACTGCATATTTACACTGGCTGAGTTCCCTGTGGGCATTATACATAATGTTGGCGCTGCATGTATACAGGCTGTGTGCCCTGTGGGCATTATACATGATGTTGGCACTGCATATATACTGGCTGTGTGCCCTGTGGGCATTATACATGATGTTGGTGCTGCATATATACTGGCTGTGTGCCCTGTGGGCATTATACATGGTGTTACCAATGCATATATACTGGCTGTGTGCCCTGTGGGCATTATACATGATGTTGGTGCTGCATATATACTGGCTGTGTGCCCTGTGGGCATTATACATGATGTTGGTGCTGCATATATACTGGCTGTGTGCCCTGTGGGCATTATACATGATGTTGGTGCTGCATATATACTGGCTGTGTTCCCTGTGGGCATTATACATGATGTTGGTGCTGCATATATACTGGTTGTGTGCCCTGTTGGCATTATACATGATGTTGGCACTGCATATATACTGGCTGTGTGCCCTGTGGGCATTATACATGGTGTTAGCACTGCATATTTACACTGGCTGTGTTCCCTTTGGGCATTATACATAATTTTGGCGCTGCATATATACAGGTTGTGTGCCCTGTGGGCATTATACATGATGTTGGCACTGCATATATACAGGTTGTGTGCCCTGTGGTGCATTAATGATGGTGTTGGCACTGCATATATACTGGCTGTGTTCCCTGTTGGCATTATACATGATGTTGGCGCTGCATATATACTGTCTGTGTTCCCTGTGGGCATTATACATGATGTTGGCGGCTGCATATTCAACTGGCTGTGTGCCCTGTGGGCATTATACATGATGTTGGCGCTGCATATATACTGGCTGTGTTCCCTGTGGGCATTATACATGATGTTGGTGCTGCATATATACTGGCTGTGTGCCCTGTGGGCATTATACATAATGTTGGCGCTGCATATATACTGGCTGTGTTCCCTGTGGGCATTATACATGATGTTGGTGCTGCATATATACTGGCTGTGTGCCATGTGGGCATTATACATGATGTTGGCACTGCATATATACTAGGCTGTGTGCCCTGTGGGCATTATACATGGTGTTAGCACTGCATATTTACACTGGCTGAGTTCCCTGTGGGCATTATACATGATGTTGGCACTGCATATATACTGGCTGTGTGCCCTGTGGGCATTATACATGATGTTGGCACTGCATATATACTGGCTGTGTGCCCTGTGGGCATTATACATGGTGTTAGCACTGCATATTTACACTGGCTGTGTTCCCTTTGGGCATTATACATAATTTTGGCGCTGCATATATACAGGTTGTGTGCCCTGTGGGCATTATACATGATGTTGGCACTGCATATATACAGGTTGTGTGCCCTGTGGGCATTATACATGATGTTGGCACTGCATATATACTGGCTGTGTGCCCTGTGGGCATTATACATGATGTTGGTGCTGCATATATACTGGCTGTGTGCCCTGTGGGCATTATACATGGTGTTACCAATGCATATATACTGGCTGTGTGCCCTGTGGGCATTATACATGATGTTGGTGCTGCATATATACTGGCTGTGTGCCCTGTGGGCATTATACATGATGTTGGTGCTGCATATATACTGGCTGTGTTCCCTGTGGGCATTATACATGATGTTGGTGCTGCATATATACTGGCTGTGTGCCCTGTGGGCATTATACATGATGTTGGCGCTGCATATATACTGGTTGTGTGCCCTGTGGGCATTATACATGATGTTGGTGCTGCATATATACAGGCTGTGTGCCCTGTGGGCATTATACATGATGTTGGCGCTTTATATATAATTTCTATGCGCCCTGTGGGCATTATACATGATATCGGCATTGCATATATACTGACTATGCACCCTGTGGGCATTACATTTAAGGCTGGCATTGCATTTATACTGTTCAATAATCATAATTCATGATGTCGGTGTGAGGTTTAAATATGACGTTGACACAGTATTTCCAATTTCTGAGCTTTGTGGGCATAATTCATGATGTCGGAGCAGCATATTATATTCGCAATTGTTCTGTGGGTATGAAATATGATGCTGGCATTTTTTCCTGTTAGTTTCCCTTGTGTGTGTGGGTGGTTACATAGGGGCTCTGTGTATATGGGGGAAATGGGTTGTTTTACAGGCTTCATATCCTCACACCCCCAACAAGCGCTAGTGTTGACATCAGTTTAATTTTTACTTTGACAGCCCTGTTTTCAGAAGCGCTATCCAGGTAAACATTGCCTGTTTGGATTTCCAAATGCCCCCTGATAGCACAGACCTGCCCCAAAATATCACCGGCCACACCCTGATGTCACTGGCCCACCCCCTTGAAATGTCTAGTTTGCTGTCGGAGAGGGGACACTGGGGTACATAAACATTCTAGTTTGCTGTCGGAGAGGGGACACTGGGGTACATGAACATTCTAGTTTGCTGTTGGAGAGGATACACTGGGCTACATAAACATTCTAGTTTGCTGTTGGAGAGGATACACTGGGCTACATAAACATTCTAGTTTGCTGTCGGAGAGGGGACACTGGGGTACATAAACGTTCTAATTTGCTGTCGGAGAGGGGACACTGGGGTACATAAACATTCTAATTTGCTGTCAGAGAGGGGACACTGGGGTACATAAACATTCTAGTTTGCTGTCGGAGAGGGGACACTGGGGTACATAAACATTCTAGTTTGCTGTCGGAGAGGGGACACTGAGTAACATAAACATTCTAGTTTGCTGTCGGAGAGGGGACACTGGGGTACATAAACATTCTAGTTTGCTGTCGGAGAGGGGACACTGGGTACATAAACATTCTAGTTTGCTGTCAGAGAGGGGACACTGGGGTACATAAACATTCTAGTTTGCTGTCGGAGAGGGGACACTGGGGTACATAAACATTCTAGTTTGCTGGCGGAGAGGGGACACTGGGGTACATAAACATTCTAGTTTGCTGTCGGAGAGGGGACACTGGGTAACATAAACATTCTAGTTTGCTGTCGGAGAGGGGACACTGGGGTACATAAACATTCTAGTCTGTTGTCGGAAAGGGGACACTGGGGTACATAAACATTCTAGTTTGCTGTCGGAGAGGGGACACCTGGGTACATAACCGTTCTAGTTTGCTTTCAGAGGGGGTTCAGCTGCTCTGATTACTTACCATGGCTTTGTTATAATTTGACTGGGGTAACAATTTCTTTTAAGGATCGGATTGGTTTATTGGCCTAGACCCGACCCTTCCTGGTGCTCCCCCTGTCCGACCGTTCCTCCCCGACGCATTAAACTTACGCGAGCTCAGGGGAGGACGTCTGGTGGGGGACCCTGTGGGGGGGATTAGGGGACACGCACCTGCAGGGCCCCTGGGGTAGGATCCCCGGTCTGCCCTGCCCCCCCACTCCGCTAAAGTGATCTCAGGGGCAATATCTATGCACTAACTTACTTTTGGGGGTCTCTAAATGCCAGATACATCGGTGATCCTATGCACAATTGGCATCAAACTGTTCAGTGGGCCCTTGGCTTTCATATTTAGGGTGTGTTTTCTTGGTACCTAATGTTATGTGGGAGATATGATGCTTGAAAGTGGAAGCTTTGAGACAATGTTTTAGAATTTTCATTTTTTTTTTGGAAACTGCTAAACTTAGAAAAGCATTGCTGTTTGGTACTTAGGAGTAGAAACACATGGTTACCCATTCGGATTTGGCAGAATGTGTACTGTTCAACAATATATGGTTTCCTGGGGTATTGGCACGTTTGGGAGACATGAGGCTTTTCAAATCAGTTTGTATTTTGAGCTCTAAATCTTGTCCTAAAATTTCTACGATCTGCTTTATGGTGTGTCTGAACCCATATCTGGCACATGGAGCGGATTTTGGCAGGAAAGTAGATACCGACTGCGCCAAAATCTGCACAGACGCGCCATGAAGCAGATAGAAGTGGAGGGGCGGTTTCTCAGCCTGCGCTTATACACAAGCCAGGAAAGCGCCTTGTGTGGCAGGAACCCTAAACACCATTATGGGGACCTGAGGCTTTTGCCCTGTTTGAGGGAGAAAAATAGGGGGGGGACGGGGCAAATGCCCAACTGGAGAGCAGTAATGACAGCAGTAAGTGCTGATTCTGTGCCTCTGTCTCCTGATAACATTGCAGCTCTCTCTCTGCCAGGCACCAGCCCCCCCCCATACTTTTTACTTTGTATCTTTTCTGAGCCCCACCCTGGTCACATGATGCTGTGTGTGTGAGACATTATCCTACAAAATGGTGCTGCTTCCAGGAGGGTGAGATGCTAATTCTGCTTTTTTCTGTGTGTGAGTGTGTGACTGAGTGTGAGTGAGCATGATTGTGCAGTGAGTGGGGAGGGCATGGCTACCTGCTCTGTGGCTGCTGCACTGAGGGAACCCACCAAATCACAGTTCCCTTTGGGGGAAAGAGTGGGCCGTTGGGCAGCAGGGACCTTCCTGTTCCTTCAGCCTTTGCCCCCCCTGCAATTCTCTGCATCATGGCGGCCCTCCTCTGGTTTCAGCAGCCCTCCTGCCTCTCCAGCCTGTATACAAGTTAGTGACACACACGTATACATATATTTCTGGGGGGTCGAGGGGGTCGCACACTTACAGCACTTGTACATACTCACACACACTGTGCAATTTGCCACATGCACACATTTTTACTATTGTTTTTATTTATTTTACTATTGTGTGGTTATTTTGCCTTCAAAAACGGCCCTAATACTAATGCAGTATCTTTTGTATTTCATGTCAATTGGATTTTTAGCGTTATTCAGTTTTTAGCCATTTTATTGCATTTTCAGCTCTGCATATTTGTTGCCTGTAAAACCGAATTGGGGAAACAAGTGAAACTTGGGTTCTGGCTGCTGCTCTCCTTGGGTTGGTTTTATTGCATTCTACCATGTTGTTTACCCCTTTGTATTTCCCTGAATATGTACAGGTACTTTCCCAACTTATGTGGCTTTCTGGGGTAAACAGATTTGTGTCTCTTTATCCACATAAATGAGTGTATTTTGCTGTAGTTGTGTTGTGTTAAATAAACCCGCGCCAATATATAGATAATTCCTCAATAAAAAAGTGTAAATGATGTGTCAGTGATAAACTTATATAATGTCTTCAGCAATGGACAGTCTGTGGGCTACATTGGACGTGCGTTCACAGAGAATTTGAAAATCCTGACGCTGAAACGATGAGTCCACTTTAACAGTTTCAAGTTGGGCGGCCATTGATGGGTAAATCCATTTAATCACTAAGAGAATCTCCGAGTTTAGGATCAGGTATTGTTTTAGTCGCGATGCTTTGCACTGAGTCCAGGGAGGGTGAATAGTCTTCTTGGTCTGCAGCCTGGTCAGCGCTTTGGGAAATGTTTGGGTTCCTGTTAGTATGGTTTTCATTTATATTTACTATGTTTTATTTGCCATCTTGGTCACACCCCTGCTGGCATTCATATTTACTATGTTTTATTTGCCATCTTGGCCACACCCCCGCTGGCATTTATATTTACTATGTTTTATTTGCCATCTTGGCCACACCCCCGCTGGCATTTATATTTACTATGTTTTATTTGCCATCTTGGCCACACCCCCGCTGGCATTTATATTTACTATGTTTTATTTGCCATCTTGGTCACACCCCTGCTGGCATTCATATTTACTATGTTTTATTTGCCATCTTGGCCACACCCCCGCTGGCATTTATATTTACTATGTTTTATTTGCCATCTTGGCCACACCCCCGCTGGCATTTATATTGACTATGTTTTATTTGCCATCTTGACCACAACCCCACTGGCATTCATATTTAGGATGTTTTTATCTTGGTACCAAATGACCTGTAGGAGATAGGATCCTGTAAACTGGAAGCTTTGAGGTGTTTTTTAACTAATTTCATATTTATAAAAACCAATAACTGTAGAAAAGCTTTACAGTCTGGTAGTTTGGAGTAGAAAGACATATTTGCCCCATTTCGGATTTTCCAAAATAGTTTTTTTTTTTCCAAAAATATATGGTTTCCTGGGGTAATCCTAACTGCTGAGTAGAGTCTGGCCTTGCTGTGTAAAGTATTTCAGGCCACGATCTGTTAGTGTACTGCTGGGTGTTTTTGACACATACCCAGGGCCGGAACCAGGGGTAGGCAGAAGTGGTACCTGCCTAGGGCGCACCTATGTATGTGTGTGTGTGTGTGTGTGTGTGTGTGTGGGGGGGGGGGGGGGCTAAGCAGGTACCTCTGCCTACCCCCTTCTTGCTGCTGCACTTCCCACCCCATCAATACGTGTGCACTCACTCTCAAAAATGTGTTAATAGCCCAGTACTTAGGCCTATTCCAAGAGTCCCCCACCCCCCCTCAGTGCCGCTGAAGACAGGAATGAAGAATGTATTCATGGGGAGTAAGCTGGTCTCTGTGCTCCCCCAACTTTTTTTGCACTGCATTCAGTTAACGTTATCTTCTAGTATGTATGGCCTATTCTAAGCAACTTTCCAATTGGTCTTAATTATTCATTTTTTTATATTCTATTTGTCTTTTTCTTCTTCCAACTCTTTGCAGCTTTCAAATGGGGGTCACGTACCCCAGCGTCCAGCAACTGGTTGCTCTGTGAAGCTAAAGTTTTATTGTTATTGTTACTTTTCATAACTTCTTTTTCTATTCGGGTCCTCTCCTATTCATATTCCAGCCTCTCATTCAAACTGGTCACTGGTTGCTAAGGTCATTTAGTTCTAGTAACTTGCCCAAGTCTTCCAACCCCTGCCCTATTCTCTTCATTACTGACCCACAAGTCCTACATTGAAGTTGTTTTCTGAAATTTTATTCTTTAAAGCACTGACTTCTTATCATGGAAACAAAAAAAAACGAGAGAAACCACCGAGACCAACAATGACTTGGAAGGAGCTACAGAGCCCAGTATTTGGCAACTGAGTAAAAGTGCATCAGGCAGCCGTATCAAGCTCTGTGTATGGCACTGAGGGGCGCTCGCGTCATCTGAATAAACAACTGCCTGCAGCAAATGTGCCGAAATCAGAATGGGGCAAAATCTTTCCCGAGCAGTGAGCCTAGCTGGTACGTATTTACATCAACCGCTTCTCTTACTGCGGCGGCTCTATACAATAGAGTGTTGGCACTGAATGCACAGAGATGGGTGGGTATTGAGACGGCCAATTCATTGCAATAGATTTTATTCTCAGTGAAACAATTTAGGCCGAAGGTACATGGAGCGTTTGCTCTTAGTCTGCGTTTTTTCTGCAGGGTGAGAATCCCTTCCGTATTTCTGCACCTCAGTAAAACTGCATCTGCCCAAAACTCCTGCTTTGGTGTTTTCAGGCCGATCCCTGCTCGGGGAAGGAGGATTCTGTACTTCTCAATGCAGTTTACAGAGGTGCGTAAGGGTGTGGATCCGCTTTCTTAGCCTGCAAAAAAAAACAGAGCAGTGGAGCAAACACTCCGTGTTCCCTCACTTTAACTGCATTTCTGCCCGCTGATCTCACTGGGCGAGCAAAAAATGTGCTGTTTTTTAATTTCCTTTTTTTATCCTTGTTACCTAATGACATATGGGAGACAGGGTGCTGTAAAATGTAAGTTTTGAGTTGTAAGACATAACTACCCATAAGTGCCCATTTTGGACGGATTTCTAAGGTAAATGTATATTTTGTCATTTTGCGCTACATAAAATACAGTAAATGTATTGATTTTGCAGTAGCTGTAGTGCCCTGCGGGACAACTTGTATGCACTATTGTGATGCTATAGGCCAGATACTTTGGCAATCCTATGCATATGGGCGTCAGCGGCCCATTTCTTGCTGGTATTATTTTTTCCATCTCCCCCTATGTTAGTGCCTAACACCTCTCCTCTTGCCTTTGGCCTCTTAAGCTCTCACCTTTCATTTTTGCAGGCCCATTTTTACCAGCCCCGTGTAGCTTGTGCCCAATTCGCAGCTATTCAGGAGAGCCCAGTACACACCACCAAAATCCCCAAACTGAAACCTGGAGGGAGCGAGTGTAAATACGCAGGGACATCAGCACAGCGTTACCCAATGAGATGTATCCCCCTGCCCAACGGCTGCACAACTCTGCTAATATAAAAGCTTTTTGTACCTTCCGATTTAGTTGGTGCTGCAATTCATACAGTTCTGCCTACGCCGCTCAACTCCTGCACAATGTCACAACGCACTACGCAGACAAAGCTGTACATGGCGGGGCAGTGCAATTGGACATTGTGCAGGAGGTGTGTGGCCGAGGCGCTACTGTATGAGGGTACAAAAAGCTTTGATGTTACCAGAATTACAGGCGCAGCCATTGGACAGGGGGATAATATTAAATGTGTAATGCTGTGATGTTATGCCCACATGAATTTAAATTCGCTCCCTCGTGGTTTCCGCTCCTGTGCCGAGCCCCCAGACCCTGCTCCCGTGTTGTTTTGCTCTAGAACTTGATGAGAACAGAAGATTTTATGACCCACGAAAGTTAACTTAAAGATGGACTAGCTTTTGTTCTGCTTTGAAGGTGAACTTACCCTTTACATTACATTGTGCTGTATTATTACTTAGCCACAGCAATTGGTTCAGGTGCCGAGGGTCCGGCTGTCCTGGGCCTGCGCCGATCCCTTCAGAGAAATGTTCTGCCCTTTAGTTCTGCCGCCGGATTTAACAGAAAGTTATTTAATTCCCCATATAGGCACCTGAGGGTCTTCCCTTAGCGCTTCTCCTGGCAGGCATGTATTCTGACCACTAACCACGCTGGGAAATAATTCATTTTGTTATTTCATTGATTTGCCCAATTGTCTTTCATTTTGTGATTTTATTGCAGTTTTTACACTTGCAGTGTTGTTCGTTGCATTTTCTTTTTGGTATTTGGTATTGGCACGTTCAGGAGACATGGGACTTTCCAAATCAGTTGTATTTTTGTGCATATGGATTTCTCGCCTGCCACCCAGCTTTTGCACACAGAGCCCCCTGGCAGCGTATTATGTGCCGTAACCCCCCTAACACAGCAAAGCTATGCTAAAACAGATCAGGAACACTAATACAGGGATAAAAAATGCAACAGAAAAACAAAAATTGTGCAAATCAGTGAAACAACAAAATAAGTCACATGACAGCGTAATTAGTATGAGTCAGAATATTTGAATATCTAAATTGTGTGCTGTATGTGTGTGTAAATGTGTGTAAGTGTGTGTAAGTGTCCTGTCCTGAAGCGTGCCTGGTCCTCTGTGCTACAGTCCTAGTCCTCCATGTGCAGGAAGTCAGTGGGCCGGCGCTGGGGGGAAGAAGGAAGCGGAACCAAGCAGCAGACGCGATGCGATCGTGCGACGATCACGTCACAGAGCCGACATGACAGCCCGCCTGGCTCGTTGCCCAGGGAGCTGTCATCGCTAGAAACCCTCTGCAGCGCCTCTCCAGAAAGAATCTTTATCTGCCAACAACAGTAAAAGGGGTTAAATGTTTTTTGAGTGAGAAAAAAAAAAAAGTTGCACAACAAAAAAGTACTGTGCTGTAGGAAAAGAGTTGCCTGCGTAAAAATACATCACGTCTGCATGTCAAGAATTACCGGTTTGCTAATTTTTGGTGAAACAGGACATATTCGCTCATCACTAGTTGGCACCTCATTTATACTACTAAAAGGATTCCGACTTGATAGGTATGGGGTACTTTATTTCTGAATTACACTACATTGCAAATAATTCACTCTACCATTTAAATTTTTATTCTTGGACCAAATAATATATATATTATTTAGTTGTAAAAAGGCCCAAGTCAAGAGCTATAGGGGTTTCTCCTGCTTGGGTGCTATTCTCCTGCCTACCACAAGGTGGGGCTACTGAGAACATTTGGCAAAAAAAGATTTCTGAGCCCTTTCTGAACTCTATCATGCTGAGATCTTCAGGTACAACATAAGGCAGCCTACAGGAGACCTGCTTTGTGGAAGGGTAAGGGGTCTGGGGTTTCAGAGATCAGTGTATTTAATGGATTTGAAGCTATGGTTCTCACTGCTTCTCACTGTGTGTATAATTAGTGTATTTTGTGTGGTGTTAACAAAGTGTTCATTTCCCATTTGCCAGTCTTTCAGGCATTTCTGGAGTTAATGGACTGCTTATTCCCCATTTTCCAAGGATCGTACCAGCATGTGTGGAGTTAATGGAATGTTTATTGCCCTTTTTCCAAGGATCGTACCGGCATGTGTGGAGTTAATGGAATGTTTATTGCCCTTTTTCCAAGGATCGTACCGGCATGTGTGGAGTTAATGGAGCGGTACATCAGGGTAGGGGCCCATTTCTGGCCAGACTATACAGGTGGGGGCACATACCATGAGCAGGAGAGGATCAGAGAGGAGCTGCAGGGGGTGAGTATGGAGAGAAATCCCTCTATATTAACCCTTAGCAGTGTGTTTGCTCCCTGCTGTCTCTCTTCAGCCCCCTCTGCCTCTGCCCCCTACCAACTCCCTGGTAAGGATGATGGCACACTAGGAGATTAGTCGCCCGCAGTAAATCTGCGCTACCGTTGGCGACTGCTCTCCTGAAAATGCTTTCCCATTGGCAATAATGTAAATCACTGGGGGGAAACGTACGCGCTGCTTCCGGTTTCTCAAGTCGCCCAAAGATTCCCCGCGAGGCAACTTAGGAAAGCGGAAGCGCATTGTAGGTTTCCCCACCGGCGATTTCCATTATTGCCTGTGAGAAGGGAACTAGGGACATTTCTTCACCCGCGGTATCTCAGTTTATCGTGGGTAAGAAAACGCCCTGTGTGCCGGTGCCCTAACCCATTAATAGTTTATCATTTCCTGTTACACATTTACAAAGCCTCCTTTTCCTCTGCCCCCAGACATGGCACTATTAACCTTTTGATGCCAATTTCTCTCTCAATCCCCACTGCCCACCCTTTAAACTCCCTGTTTCCTTATGCATGATGTTGGCACTGCAAATATACAGGCTATGTGCCCTGTGGGCATTATACATGATGTTGGCACTGCATATATACTGGCTGTGTGCCCTGTGGGCATTATACATGATGTTGGCGCTGCATATATACTTGCTGTGTGCCTGTAGGCATTATACATGATGTTGGCGCTGCATATATACTGGCTGTTGGGCATTGTGGGCTGCATATATACTGGCTGTGTGCATTGTGGGCATTATACATGATGTTGGCATGGCATATATACTGTCTTTGTTCCTGTGGGAATTTTACATGGTGTTGGCGCTTCATATATACTGGCTATGTGCACTGTGGGCATTATACATGATGCCCACAGGGCATGTGTATCCCACAGGTACAGAGTGTAACTGTGGGATAGTGAGTAGCTAAATAAATATATGGCTACACACTAATGCTGGATGCTGGCACAGGTACACGGGGCAGAAAGTGGGGGCTAAATAAATATATGGCTACACACTAATGCTGGATGCTGGCACAGGTACACGGGATTAAAGTGGGGGCTAAATAAATATATGGCTACACACTAATGCTGGATGCTGGCACAGGTACACGGGATAGAAAGTGGGGGCTAAATAAATATATGGCTACACACTAATGCTGGATGCTGGCACAGGTACACGGGGCAGAAAGTGGGGCTAAATAAATATATGGCTACACACTAATGCTGGATGCTGGCACAGGTACACGGGCAGAAGTGGGGGCTAAATAAATATATGGCTACACACATAATGCCTGGATGCCGGCACAGGGTAGCATGGGGCAAGAAAGTGGGGCGTAAATAAATATATGGCTACACACTAATGCTGGGATACTGGCACAGGTACACGGGATAGAAAGTGGGGGCTAATAAATTAATGGCTACACACTAATGCTGGATGCCGGCACAGGTACATGGGGCAGAAAGTGGGGGCTAAATAAATATCATGGCTACACACTATGCTGGATGCTGGCAAAGGTACACTGCGTTAGAAAGTGGGGGCTAAATAAATATATGGCTACCAAACCTAATGCCTGGATGCTAGGCACAGGTACACGGGCGTTAGAAAGTGGGGGCTAAATAAAATATATGGCTACACACTAATGCTTGGATGCTGGCCAAAGGTACAGCGGGTAGGGATGCTGGCACAGGTACACGGGGCAGAAAGTGGGGGCTAAATAAATATATGGCTACACACTAATGCTGGATGCTGGCACAGGTACACGGGGCAGAAAGTGGGGGCTAAATAAATATATGGCTACACACTAATGCTGGATGCTGGCACAGGTACACGGGGATAGAAAGTGGGGGCTAAATAAATATATGGCTACACACTAATGCTGGATGCTGGCACAGGTACACGGGATGAAAGTGGGGGCTAAATAAATATATGGCTACACACTAATGCTGGATGCTGGCACAGGTACACGGGGCAGAAAGTGGGGGCTAAATAAATATATGGCTACACACTAATGCTGGATGCTGGCACAGGTACACGGGGCAGAAAGTGGGGGCTAAATAAATATATGGCTACACACTAATGCTGGATGCTGGCACAGGTACACGGGGCAGAAAGTGGGGGCTAAATAAATATATGGCTACACACTAATGCTGGATGCTGGCACAGGTACACGGGGCAGAAAGTGGGGGCTAAATAAATATATGGCTACACACTAATGCTGGATGCTGGCACAGGTACACGGGGCAGAAAGTGGGGGCTAAATAAATATATGGCTACACACTAATGCTGGATGCTGGCACAGGTACACGGGGCAGAAAGTGGGGGCTAAATAAATATATGGCTACACACTAATGCTGGATGCTGGCACAGGTACACGGGGCAGAAAGTGGGGGCTAAATAAATATATGGCTACACACTAATGCTGGATGCTGGCACAGGTACACGGGGCAGAAAGTGGGGGCTAAATAAATATATGGCTACACACTAATGCTGGATGCTGGCACAGGTACACGGGGCAGAAAGTGGGGGCTAAATAAATATATGGCTACACACTAATGCTGGATGCTGGCACAGGTACACGGGGCAGAAAGTGGGGGCTAAATAAATATATGGCTACACACTAATGCTGGATGCTGGCACAGGTACACGGGATGGAAAGTGGGGGCTAAATAAATATATGGCTACACACTAATGCTGGATGCTGCACAAGGTACACGGGGAGAAAGTGGGGGCTAAATAAATATATGGCTACACACTAATGCTGTGATGCTGGGGCCACAGGTACACGGGGTAGAAAGTGGGGGCTAAATAAAATATATGCTACACACTAATGCTGGATGCTGGCAACAGGTACACGGGGCAGAAAGTGGGGGCTAAATAAATATATGGCACTACACACTAATGCTGGATGCTGGCACAGTACACGGGGGCAGAAAGTGGGGGCTAAATAAAATATATGGCTACACACTAATGCTGGATTGCTGGCACAGGTACACAGGGCAGAAAGTGGGGGCTAAATAAATATATGGCTACACACTAATGCTGGATGCTTGGCACAGGTACACGGGGCAGAAAGTGGGGGGCTAAATAAATATATGGCTACACACTAATGCTGGATCTGGCACAGGTACACGGGGCAGAAAGTGGGGGCTAAAAAAATATATGGCTACACACTAATGCTGGATGCTGGCACAGGTACACGGGGCAGAAAGTGGGGCTAAATAAATATATGGCTACACACTAATGCTGGATGCTGGCACAGGTACACGGGGCAGAAAAGTGGGGGCTAAATAAATATATGGCTACACACTAATGCTGGATGCTGGCACAGGTACACGGGGCAGAAAGTGGGGCTAAATAAATATATGGCTACACACTAATGCTGGATGCTGGCACAGGTACACGGGGCAGAAAGTGGGGGCTAAATAAATATATGGCTACACACTAATGCTGGATGCTGGCACAGGTACACGGGGCAGAAAGTGGGGGCTAAATAAATATATGGCTACACACTAATGCTGGATGCTGGCACAGGTACACGGGGCAGAAAGTGGGGGCTAAATAAATATATGGCTACACACTAATGCTGGATGCTGGCACAGGTACACGGGGCAGAAAGTGGGGGCTAAATAAATATATGGCTACACACTAATGCTGGATGCTGGCACAGGTACACGGGGCAGAAAGTGGGGGCTAAATAAATATATGGCTACACACTAATGCTGGATGCTGGCACAGGTACACGGGGCAGAAAGTGGGGGCTAAATAAATATATGGCTACACACTAATGCTGGATGCTGGCACAGGTACACGGGGCAGAAAGTGGGGGCTAAATAAATATATGGCTACACACTAATGCTGGATGCTGGCACAGGTACACGGGGCAGAAAGTGGGGGCTAAATAAATATATGGCTACACACTAATGCTGGATGCTGGCACAGGTACACGGGGCAGAAAGTGGGGGCTAAATAAATATATGGCTACACACTAATGCTGGATGCTGGCACAGGTACACGGGGCAGAAAGTGGGGGCTAAATAAATATATGGCTACACACTAATGCTGGATGCTGGCACAGGTACACGGGGCAGAAAGTGGGGGCTAAATAAATATATGGCTACACACTAATGCTGGATGCTGGCACAGGTACACGGGGCAGAAAGTGGGGCTAAATAAATATATGGCTACACACTATGCTGGATGCTGGCACAGGTACACGGGGCAGAAAGTGGGGCTAAATAAATATATGGCTACACACTAATTGCTGGATGCTGGCACAGGTACACGGGGCAGAAACGTGGGGGCTAAAATAAATATATGGCTACACACTAATGCTGGATGCTGGCACAGGTACACGGGATGAAAGTGGGGCTAAATAAATATATGGCTACACACTAATGCTGGATGCTGGCACAGGTACACGGGGCAGAAAGTGGGGGCTAAATAAATATATGGCTACACACTAATGCTGGATGCTGGCACAGGTACACGGGGCAGAAAAGTGGGGGCTAAATAAATATATGGCTACACACTAATGCTGGATGCTGGCACAGGTACACGGGGCAGAAAGTGGGGGCTAAATAAATATATGGCTACACACTAATGCTGGATGCTGGCACAGGTACACGGGGCAGAAAGTGGGGGCTAAATAAATATATGGCTACACACTAATGCTGGATGCTGGCACAGGTACACGGGGCAGAAAGTGGGGGCTAAATAAATATATGGCTACACACTAATGCTGGATGCTGGCACAGGTACACGGGCAGAAAGTGGGGGGCTAAATAAATATATGGCTACACACTAATGCTGGATGCTGGCACAGGTACACGGGCAGAAAGTGGGGGGCTAAATAAATATATGGCTACACACTAATGCTGGATGCTGGCACAGGTACATGGGGCAGAAAGTGGGGGCTAAATAAATATATGGCTACACACTAATGCTGGATGCTGGCACAGGTACACGGGGCAGAAAGTGGGGGCTAAATAAATATATGGCTACACACTAATGCTGGATGCTGGCACAGGTACACGGGGCAGAAAGTGGGGGGCTAAATAAATATATGGCTACACACTAATGCTGGATGCTGGCACAGGTACACGGGCAGAAAGTGGGGGCTAAATAAATATATGGCTACACACTAATGCTGGATGCTGGCACAGGTACACGGGGCAGAAAGTGGATGCTGGCACAGGTACACGGGCAGAAAGTGGGGGCTAAATAAATATATGGCTACACACTAATGCTGGATGCTGGCACAGGTACACGGGGCAGAAAGTGGGGGCTAAATAAATATATGGCTACACACTAATGCTGGATGCTGGCACAGGTACACGGGGCAGAAAGTGGGGGCTAAATAAATATATGGCTACACACTAATGCTGGATGCTGGCACAGGTACACGGGGCAGAAAGTGGGGGCTAAATAAATATATGGCTACACACTAATGCTGGATGCTGGCACAGGTACACGGGGCAGAAAGTGGGGGCTAAATAAATATATGGCTACACACTAATGCTGGATGCTGGCACAGGTACACGGGGCAGAAAGTGGGGGCTAAATAAATATATGGCTACACACTAATGCTGGATGCTGGCACAGGTACACGGGGCAGAAAGTGGGGGCTAAATAAATATATGGCTACACACTAATGCTGGATGCTGGCACAGGTACACGGGGCAGAAAGTGGGGGCTAAATAAATATATGGCTACACACTAATGCTGGATGCTGGCACAGGTACACGGGGCAGAAAGTGGGGGCTAAATAAATATATGGCTACACACTAATGCTGGATGCTGGCACAGGTACACGGGGCAGAAAGTGGGGGCTAAATAAATATATGGCTACACACTAATGCTGGATGCTGGCACAGGTACACGGGGCAGAAAGTGGGGGCTAAATAAATATATGGCTACACACTAATGCTGGATGCTGGCACAGGTACACGGGGCAGAAAGTGGGGGCTAAATAAATATATGGCTACACACTAATGCTGGATGCTGGCACAGGTACACGGGGCAGAAAGTGGGGGCTAAATAAATATATGGCTACACACTAATGCTGGATGCTGGCACAGGTACACGGGGCAGAAAGTGGGGGCTAAATAAATATATGGCTACACACTAATGCTGGATGCTGGCACAGGTACACGGGGCAGAAAGTGGGGGCTAAATAAATATATGGCTACACACTAATGCTGGATGCTGGCACAGGTATAGGGGATAGAAAGTGGGGGCTAAATAAATATATTGGCTACACACTAATGCTGGATCTGGCACAGGTACATCGGGCAGAAAGTGGGGGGCTAAATAAATATATGGCTACACACTAATGCTGGATGCTGGCACAGTACAGGGGCAGAAAGTGGGGGCTAAAATAAATATATGGCTACACACTAATGCTGGAATGCTGCACAGGTACACGGGGCAGAAAGTGGGGCTAAATAAATATATGGACTACACACTAATGCTGGATGCTGGCACAGGTACACTGGGGCAGGAAAGTGGGGGCTAAATAAATATATGGCTACACACTAATGCTGGATGCTGGCACAGGTACACTGGGCAGAAAGTGGGGGCTAAATAAATATATGGCTACACACTAATGCTGGATGCTGTGCAACAGGTACACGGGCAGAAAGTGGGGGGGCTAAATAAATATATTGGCTACACACTAATGCTGGATGCTGGCACAGGTACACGGGGCAAGAAAGTGGGGGCTAAATAAATATATGGCTACACACTAATGCTGATGCTGGCACAGTAACGGGGGAAAGTGGGCTAATAATATATGGCTACACACTAATGCGATGCTGCAAGGTACACGGAGAAAGTGGGGCTAAATAAATATATGGCTACACACTAATGCTGGATGCTGGCACAGGTTACACGGGGTCAGAAAGTGTGGGGCTAAATAAATATATGGCTACACACTAATGGCTGGATGCTGGCACAGGTACATGGGGCAGAAAGTGGGGGGCTAAATAAAATATGCTACACACTAATGCTGGATGCTGGCACAGGTACACGGGGCAGAAAGTGGGGGCTAAATAAATATATGGCTACACACTAATGCTGGATGCTGCGCACAGGTACACGGGGGCAGAAAGTGGGGGCTAAATAAATATATGGCTACACACTAATGCTGGATGCTGGCACAGGTACAGGGGCAGAAAGTGGGGGGGCTAAATAAATATATGGCTACACACTAATGCTGGATGCTGGCACAGGTACACGGGCATGAAAGTGGGGGCTAAATAAATATATGGCTACACACTAATGCTGGATGCTGGCACAGGTACACGGGATGAAAGTGGGGCTAAATAAATATATGGCTACACACTAATGCTGGATGCTGGCAAGGTACACGGGGCAGAAAGTGGGGGCTAAATAAATATATGGCTACACACTAATGCTGGATGCTGGCACAGGTACACGGGGCAGAAAGTGGGGGCTAAATAAATATATGGCTACACACTAATGCTGGATGCTGGCACAGGTACACGGGGCAGAAAGTGGGGGCTAAATAAATATATGGCTACACACTAATGCTGGATGCTGGCACAGGTACACGGGCAGAAAGTGGGGGCTAAATAAATATATGGCTACACACTAATGCTGGATGCTGGCACAGGTACACGGGGCAGAAAGTGGGGGCTAAATAAATATATGGCTACACACATAATGCTGGATGCTGGCACAGGTACACGGGGCAGAAGTGGGGGCTAAATAAATATATGGCTACACACTAATGCTGGATGCTGGCACAGGTACACGGGCAGAATGTGGGGCTAAATAAATATATGGCTACACACTAATGTGATGCTGGCACAGTACACGGGATGAAAGTGGGGCAAATAATGGCTACACACTAATGCTGGATGCTGGCACAGGACACGGGCAGAAGTGGGGCTAAATAAATATATGGCTACACACTAATGCTTGATGCTGGGCACAGGTACACGGGCAGAAAGTGGGGGCTAAATAAATATATGCTACAACACTAATGCTGGAATGCTGGCACAGGTACAACGGGGCAAAAGTGGGGGCCTAAATAAATATATGGCTACACACTAATGCTGGATGCTGGCACAGGTACAACGGGGCAGAAGTGGGGGCTAAATAAATATATGGCACACACTAATGCTTGGATGCTGGCACAGGTACACGGGGCATGATAGTGGGGGGCTAAATAAATATATGGCTACACACTAATGCTGGATGCTGGCACAGGTACACGGGGCAGAAAGTGGGGGCTAAATAAATATATGGCTACACACTAATGCTGGATGCTGGCACAGGTACACGGGGCAGAAAGTGGGGGCTAAATAAATATATGGCTACACACTAATGCTGGATGCTGGCACAGGTACACGGGCAGAAAGTGGGGGCTAAATAAATATATGGCTACACACTAATGCTGGATGCTGGCACAGGTACACGGGGCAGAAAGTGGGGGCTAAATAAATATATGGCTACACACTAATGCTGGATGCTGGCACAGGTACACGGGGCAGAAAGTGGGGGCTAAATAAATATATGGCTACACACTAATGCTGGATGCTGGCACAGGTACACGGGGCAGAAAGGGGGCTAAATAAATATATGGCTACACACTAATGCTGGATGCTGGCACAGGTACACGGGGCAGAAAGTGGGGGCTAAATAAATATATGGCTACACACTAATGCTGGATGCTGGCACAGGTACACGGGGCAGAAAGTGGGGGCTAAATAAATATATGGCTACACACTAATGCTGGATGCTGGCACAGGTACACGGGGCAGAAAGTGGGGGCTAAATAAATATATGGCTACACACTAATGCTGGATGCTGGCACAGGTACACGGGGCAGAAAGTGGGGGCTAAATAAATATATGGCTACACACTAATGCTGGATGCTGGCACAGGTACACGGGGCAGAAAGTGGGGGCTAAATAAATATATGGCTACACACTAATGCTGGATGCTGGCACAGGTACACGGGGCAGAAAGTGGGGGCTAAATAAATATATGGCTACACACTAATGCTGGATGCTGGCACAGGTACACGGGGCAGAAAGTGGGGGCTAAATAAATATATGGCTACACACTAATGCTGGATGCTGGCACAGGTACACGGGGCAGAAAGTGGGGGCTAAATAAATATATGGCTACACACTAATGCTGGATGCTGGCACAGGTACACGGGGCAGAAAGTGGGGGCTAAATAAATATATGGCTACACACTAATGCTGGATGCTGGCACAGGTACACGGGCAGAAAGTGGGGGCTAAATAAATATATGGCTACACACTAATGCTGGATGCTGGCACAGGTACACGGGGCCAGAACGTGGGGGCTAAATAAATATATGGCTACACACTAATGCTGGATGCTGCACAGGTTACACGGGATGGAAAGTGGGGCTAAATAAATATATGGCTACACACTAATGCTGGATGCTGGCACAGGTACACGGGGTAGAAAGTGGGGGCTAAATAAATATATGGCTACACACTAATGCTGGATGCTGGCACAGGTACACGGGCAGAAAGTGGGGGCTAAATAAATATATGGCTACACACTAATGCTGGATGCTGGCACAGGTACACGGGTTAGAAAGTGGGGCTAAATAAATATATGGCTACACACTAATGCTGGATGCTGGCACAGGTACACGGGGCAGAAAAGTGGGGGCTAAATAAATATATGGCTACACACTAATGCTGGATGCTGGCACAGGTACACGGGGCAGAAAGTGGGGGCTAAATAAATATATGGCTACACACTAATGCTGGATGCTGGCACAGGTACACGGGGCAGAAAGTGGGGGCTAAATAAATATATGGCTACACACTAATGCTGGATGCTGGCACAGGTACACGGGCAGAAAGTGGGGGCTAAATAAATATATGGCTACACACTAATGCTGGATGCTGGCACAGGTACACGGGGCATGAAAGTGGGGCTAAATAAATATATGGCTACACACTAATGCTGGATGCTGGCACAGGTACACGGGCAGGAAAGTGGGGGCTAAATAAATATATGGCTACACACTAATGCTGGATGCTGGCACAGGTACACGGGCAGAAAGTGGGGGCTAAATAAATATATGGCTACACACTAATGCTGGATGCTGGCACAGGTACACGGGGCAGAAAGTGGGGGCTAAATAAATATATGGCTACACACTAATGCTGGATGCTGGCACAGGTACACGGGGCAGAAAGTGGGGGCTAAATAAATATATGGCTACACACTAATGCTGGATGCTGGCACAGGTACACGGGCAGAAAGTGGGGGCTAAATAAATATATGGCTACACACTAATGCTGGATGCTGGCACAGGTACACGGGGCAGAAAGTGGGGCTAAATAAATATATGGCTACACACTAATGCTGGATGCTGGCACAGGTAACGGGATAGAAAGTGGGGGCTAAATAAATATATGGCTACACACTAATGCTGGATGCTGGCACAGGTACACGGGATGAAAGTGGGGGCTAAATAAATATATGGCTACACACTAATGCTGGATGCTGGCACAGGTACACGGGGCAGAAAGTGGGGGCTAAATAAATATATGGCTACACACTAATGCTGGATGCTGGCACAGGTACACGGGGCAGAAAGTGGGGGGCTAAATAAATATATGGCTACACACTAATGCTGGATGCTGGCACAGGTACACGGGGCAGAAAGTGGGGGCTAAATAAATATATGGCTACACACTAATGCTGGATGCTGGCACAGGTACACGGGGCAGAAAGTGGGGGCTAAATAAATATATGGCTACACACTAATGCTGGATGCTGGCACAGGTACACGGGATGAAAGTGGGGGGCTAAATAAATATATGGCTACACACTAATGCTGGATGCTGGCACAGGTACACGGGATGAAAGTGGGGGCTAAATAAATATATGGCTACACACTAATGCTGGATGCTGGCACAGGTACACGGGGCAGAAAGTGGGGGCTAAATAAATATATGGCTACACACTAATGCTGGATGCTGGCACAGGTACACGGGGATGAAAGTGGGGGCTAAATAAATATATGGCTACACACTAATGCTGGATGCTGGCACAGGTACACGGGCATGAAAGTGGGGGCTAAATAAATATATGGCTACACACTAATGCTGGATGCTGGCACAGGTACACGGGCATGAAAGTGGGGGCTAAATAAATATATGGCTACACACTAATGCTGGATGCTGGCACAGGTACACGGGATGAAAGTGGGGGCTAAATAAATATATGGCTACACACTAATGCTGGATGCTGGCACAGGTACACGGGCATGAAAGTGGGGGCTAAATAAATATATGGCCTACACACTAATGCTGGATGCTGGCACAGGTACACGGGCAGAAAGTGGGGGCTAAATAAATATATGGCTACACACTAATGCTGGGATGCTGGCACAGGTACACGGGGGCAGAAAGTGGGGGCTAAATAAATATATGGCTACACACTAATGCTGGATGCTGGCACAGGTACACGGGGCAGAAAGTGGGGGCTAAATAAATATATGGCTACACACTAATGCTGGATGCTGGCACAGGTACACGGGCAGAAAGTGGGGGCTAAATAAATATATGGCTACACACTAATGCTGGATGCTGGCACAGGTACACGGGGCAGAAAGTGGGGGGCTAAATAAATATATGGCTACACACTAATGCTGGATGCTGGCACAGGTACACGGGCAGAAAGTGGGGGGCTAAATAAATATATGGCTACACACTAATGCTGGATGCTGGCACAGGTACACGGGGCAGAAAGTGGGGGCTAAATAAATATATGGCTACACACTAATGCTGGATGCTGGCACAGGTACACGGGGCAGAAAGTGGGGGCTAAATAAATATATGGCTACACACTAATGCTGGATGCTGGCACAGGTACACGGGGCAGAAAGTGGGGGGCTAAATAAATATATGGCTACACACTAATGCTGGATGCTGGCACAGGTACACGGGCATGAAAGTGGGGGCTAAATAAATATATGGCTACACACTAATGCTGGATGCTGGCACAGGTACACGGGGATGAAAGTGGGGCTAAATAAATATATGGCTACACACTAATGCTGGATGCTGGCACAGGTACACGGGATGGAAAGTGGGGGCTAAATAAATATATGGCTACACACTAATGCTGGATGCTGGCACAGGTACACGGGGCAGAAAGTGGGGCTAAATAAATATATGGCTACACACTAATGCTGGATGCTGGCACAGGTACACGGGCAGAAAGTGGGGGCTAAATAAATATATGGCTACACACTAATGCCTGGATGCTGCACAGGTACACGGGGCAGAAAGTGGGGGCTAAATAAATATATGGCTACACACTAATGCTGGATGCTGGCACAGGTACACGGGCAGAAAGTGGGGGCTAAATAAATATATGGCTACACACTAATGCTGGATGCTGGCACAGGTACACGGGGCAGAAAGTGGGGGCTAAATAAATATATGGCTACACACTAATGCTGGATGTTGGCACAGGTACACGGGCAGAAAGTGGGGGGCTAAATAAATATATGGCTACACACTAATGCTGGATGCTGGCACAGGTACACGGGGCAGAAAGTGGGGGCTAAATAAATATATGGCTACACACTAATGCTGGATGCTGGCACAGGTACACGGGGCAGAAAGTGGGGGCTAAATAAATATATGGCTACACACTAATGCTGGATGCTGGCACAGGTACACGGGGCAGAAAGTGGGGGCTAAATAAATATATGGCTACACACTAATGCTGGATGCTGGCACAGGTACACGGGGCAGAAAGTGGGGGCTAAATAAATATATGGCTACACACTAATGGTGGATGCTGGCACAGGTACACGGGGCAGAAAGTGGGGGCTAAATAAATATATGGCTACACACTAATGCTGGATGCTGGCACAGGTACACGGGGCAGAACGTGGGGGCTAAATAAATATATGGCTACACACTAATGCTGGATGCTGGCACAGGTACACGGGCAGAAGTGGGGCTAAATAAATATATGGCTACACACTAATGCTGGATGCTGGCACAGGTTCACTGGGCAGAAAGTGGGGGACTAAATAAATATATGGCTACACACTAATGCTGGATGCTGGCACAGGTACACGGGCAGAACGTGGGGGCTAAATAAATATATGGCTACACACTAATGCTGGATGCTGGCATAGGTACACGGGGCAGAAAGTGGGGGCTAAATAAATATATGGCTACACACTAATGCTGGATGCTGGCACAGGTACACGGGGCAGAAAGTGGGGGCTAAATAAATATATGGCTACACACTAATGCTGGATGCTGGCACAGGTACACGGGGCAGAAAGTGGGGGCTAAATAAATATATGGCTACACACTAATGCTGGATGCTGGCACAGGTACACGGGATTGAAAGTGGGGGCTAAATAAATATATGGCTACACACTAATGCTGGATGCTGGCACAGGTACACGGGATGGAAAGTGGGGGCTTAATAAATATATGGCTACACACTAATGCTGGATGCTGGCACAGGTACACGGGATTGAAAGTGGGGGCTAAATAAATATATGGCTACACACTAATGCTGGATGCTGGCACAGGTACACGGGATTGAAAGTGGGGGCTAAATAAATATATGGCTACACACTAATGCTGGATGCTGGCACAGGTACACGGGGCAGAAAGTGGGGAGGCTAAATAAATATATGGCTACACACTAATGCTGGATGCTGGCACAGGTACACGGGGCAGAAAGTGGGGGGCTAAATAAATATATGGCTACACACTAATGCTGGATGCTGGCACAGGTACACGGGGCAGAAAGTGGGGGCTAAATAAATATATGGCTACACACTAATGCTGGATGCTGGCACAGGTACACAGGGCAGAAAGTGGGGGCTAAATAAATATATGGCTACACACTAATGCTGGATGCTGGCACAGGTACACGGGGCAGAAAGTGGGGGCTAAATAAATATATGGCTACACACTAATGCTGGATGCTGGCACAGGTACACGGGATAGAAAGTGGGGGGCTAAATAAATATATGGCTACACACTAATGCTGGATGCTGGCACAGGTACACGGGGCAGAAAGTGGGGCTAAATAAATATATGGCTACACACTAATGCTGGATGCTGGCACAGGTACACGGGGCAGAAAGTGGGGGCTAAATAAATATATGGCTACACACTAATGCTGGATGCTGGCACAGGTACACGGGGCAGAAAGTGGGGGCTAAATAAATATATGGCTACACACTAATGCTGGATGCTGGCACAGGTACACGGGCAGAAAGTGGGGGCTAAATAAATATATGGCTACACACTAATGCTGGATGCTGGCACAGGTACACGGGCAGAAAGTGGGGGCTAAATAAATATATGGCTACACACTAATGCTGGATGCTGGCACAGGTACACGGGGCAGAAAGTGGGGGCTAAATAAATATATGGCTACACACTAATGCTGGATGCTGGCACAGGTACACGGGCAGAACGTGGGGACTAAATAAATATATGGCTACACACTAATGCTGGATGCTGGCACAGGTACACGGGCAAACGTGGGGACGGGCTAAATAAATATATGGCTACACACTAATGCTGGATGCTGGCACAGGTACACGGGGCAGAAAGTGGGGGCTAAATAAATATATGGCTACACACTAATGCTGGATGCTGGCACAGGTACACGGGGCAGAAAGTGGGGGCTAAATAAATATATGGCTACACACTAATGCTGGATGCTGGCACAGGTACCACGGTTGGCAGAAAGTGGGGGCTAAATAAATATATGGCTACACACTAATGCTGGATGCTGGCACAGGTACACGGGATGGAAAGTGGGGGGCTAAATAAATATATGGCTACACACTAATGCTGGATGCTGGCACAGGTACACGGGGCAGGAAAGTGGGGGGCTAAATAAATATATGGCTACACACTAATGCTGGATGCTGCACAGGTACACGGGGCAGAAAGTGGGGGCTAAATAAATATATGGCTACACACTAATGCTGGATGCTGGCACAGGTACACGGGCATTGAAAGTGGGGGCTAAATAAATATATGGCTACACACTAATGCTGGATGCTGGCACAGGTACACGGGATTGAAAGGTGGGGGCTAAATAAATATATGGCTACACACTAATGCTGGATGCTGGCACAGGTACATGGGCATGAAGTGGGGGGCCTAAATAAATATATGGCTACACACTAATGCTGGATGCTGGCACAGGTACAGCGGGATGAGAAAGTGGGGGGCTAAATAAATATATGGCTACACACTAATGCTGGATGCTGGCACAGGTACACGGGATGAAAGTGGGGGCTAAATAAATATATGGCTACACACTAATGCTGGATGCTGGCACAGGTACACGGGGCAGAAAGTGGGGGCTAAATAAATATATGGCTACACACTAATGCTGGATGCTGGCACAGGTACACGGGGCAGAAAGTGGGGGCTAAATAAATATATGGCTACACACTAATGCTGGATGCTGGCACAGGTACACGGGATGAAAGTGGGGGCTAAATAAATATATGGCTACACACTAATGCTGGATGCTGGCACAGGTACACGGGATGAAAGTGGGGGCTAAATAAATATATGGCTACACACTAATGCTGGATGCTGGCACAGGTACACGGGGCAGAAAGTGGGGGCTAAATAAATATATGGCTACACACTAATGCTGGATGCTGGCACAGGTACACGGGGCAGAAAGTGGGGGCTAAATAAATATATGGCTACACACTCATGCTGGATGCTGGCACAGGTACACGGGGATAGAAAGTGGGTGCTAAATAAATAATATGGCTACACACTAATGCTGGAATGCTGGCACAGGTACACGGGGCAGAAAGTGGGGGGCTAAATAAATATATGGCTACACACTAATGCTGGATGCTGGCACAGTACACGGGCATGGAAGGTGGGGGCTAAATAAAATATATGGCTACACACTAATGCTGGATGCTGGCACAGGTACACGGGGCAGAAAGTGGGGGCTAAATAAATATATGGCTACACACTAATGCTGGATGCTGGCACAGGTACACGGGGCAGAAAAGTGGGGCTAAATAAATATATGGCTACACACTAATGCTGGATGCTGGCACAGGTACACGGGGCAGAAAGTGGGGGCTAAATAAATATATGGCTACACACTAATGCTGGATGCTGGCACAGGTACACGGGGCAGAAAGTGGGGGCTAAATAAATATATGGCTACACACTAATGCTGGATGCTGGCACAGGTACACGGCAGAAAGTGGGGGCTAAATAAATATATGGCTACACACTAATGCTGGATGCTGGAACAGGTACACGGGGAGAAAGTGGGGGCTAAATAAATATATGGCTACACACTAATGCTGGATTGCTGGCACAGGTACACAGGCATAAAGTGGGAGCTAAATAAATATATGGCTACACACTAATGCTGGATGCTGGCCACAGGTACACGGGGCAGAAACGTGGGGCTAAATAAATATATGGCTACACACTAATGCTGGATGCTGGCACAGGTACACGGGGCAGAAACGTGGGGACTAAATAAATATATGGCTACACACTAATGCTGGATGCTGGCACAGGTACACGGGGCAGAACGTGGGACTAAATAAATATATGGCCTACACACTAATGCTGGATGCTGGCACAGGTACCGGGCAGAACGTGGGGACTAAATAAATATATGGCTACACACTAATTGCTGGATGCTGGCTAAGTACACGGGCAGAACAGTTGGGACTAAATAAATATATGGGCTACACACTAATGCTGGATGCTGGCACAGGTACACGGGGCAGAACGTGGGGGCTAAATAAATATATGGCTACACACTAATGCTGGATGCTGGCACAGGTACACGGGGCAGAAAGTGGGGGCTAAATAAATATATGGCTACACACTAATGCTGGATGCTGGCACAGGTACACGGGCAGAACGTGGGGGCTAAATAAATATATGGCTACACACTAATGCTGGATGCTGGCACAGGTACACGGGATGAAAGTGGGGGCTAAATAAATATATGGCTACACACTAATGCTGGATGCTGGCACAGGTACACGGGGCAGAAAGTGGGGGCTAAATAAATATATGGCTACACACTAATGCTGGATGCTGGCACAGGTACACGGGCATGAAAGTGGGGGCTAAATAAATATATGGCTACACACTAATGCTGGATGCTGGCACAGGTACACGGGATGAAAGTGGGGGCTAAATAAATATATGGCTACACACTAATGCTGGATGCTGGCACAGGTACACGGGGCATGAAAGTGGGGGGCTAAATAAATATATGGCTACACACTAATGCTGGATTCTGGCACAGGTACACGGGATGGAAAGTGGGGGGGCTAAATAAATATATGGCTACACACTAATGCTGGATGCTGGCACAGGTACACGGGGCAGAAAGTGGGGGGGCTAAATAAATATATTGGCTACACACTAATGCTGGGATGCTGGCACAGGTACAACGGGGCAGAAAGTGGGGGGGCTAAATAAATATATGGCTCACACTAATGCTGGATGCCTGGCACAGGTACACGGGGCAGAAAGTGGGGGCTAAATAATATATGGCTACACACTAATGCTGGATGCTGGCCACAGGTACACAGGGCAGAAAGTGGGGGGGCCTGAATAAAATATATGGCTACACAGCTAATGCTGGATGCTGCACAGGGTATACGGGGCATGAAAGTGGGGGCTAAATTAATATATGGCTACACACTAATGCTGGATGCTGGCACAGGTACACGGGATGTGAAGTGGGGGCTAAATTAATATATGGCTACACACTAATGCTGGATGCTGGCACATGTATAGGGGATAGAAAGTGGGGGCTAAATAAATATATGGCTACACACTAATGCTGGATGCTGGCACAGGTACACGGGGCAGAAAGTGGGGGCTAAATAAATATATGGCTTCACACTAATGGTGGATGCTGGCACAGGTACACGGGGCAGAAAGTGGGGGTAAATAAATATATGGCTACACACACTCATGCTGGATGCTGGCACAGGTACACGGGGCAGAAAGTGGGGGTAAATAAATATATGGCTACACACTAATGCTGGATGCTGGCACAGGTACACAGGATGGAAAGTGGGTACTAAATAAATATATGGCTACACACTAATGCTGGATGCTGGCACAGGTACACGGGGCAGAAAGTGGGGGGTAATAAATATATGGCTACACACTAATGCTGGATGCTGGCACAGGTACACGGGGCAGAAAGTGGGGGTCTAAATAAATATATGGCTACACACTAATGCTGGATGCTGGCACAGGTACACAGGATTGAAAGTGGGGGCTAAATAAATATATGGCTACACACTAATGCTGGATGCTGGCACAGGTACACGGGATGGAAAGTGGGGGCTAAATAAATATATGGCTACACACTAATGCTGGATTCTGGCACAGGTACACGGGATGGAAAGTGGGGGCTAAATAAATATATGGCTACACACTAATGCTGGATGCTGGCACAGGTACACGGGGCAGAAAGTGGGGGCTAAATAAATATATGGCTACACACTAATGCTGGATGTTGTCACAGGTACACGGGGCAGAAAGTGGGGGGGCTGAATAAATATATGGCTACACACTAATGCTGGATGCTGGCACATGTATAGGGGATAGAAAGTGGGGGCTAAATAAATATATGGCTACACACTAATGCTGGATGCTGGCACAGGTACACGGGGCAGAAAGTGGGGGCTAAATAAATATATGGCTTCACACTAATGGTGGATGCTGGTACAGGTACACGGGGCAGAAAGTGGGGGCTAAATAAATATATGGCTTCACACTAATGGTGGATGCTGGCACAGGTACACAGGGCATAAAGTGGGGGCTAAATAAATATATGGCTACACACTAATGCTGGATGCTGGCACAGGTACACAGGGCATAAAGTGGGGGCTAAATAAATATATGGCTACACACTAATACTGGATGCTGGCACAGGTACACGGGGCAGAAAGTGGGGGCTAAATAAATATATGGCTACACACTAATGCTGGATGTTGGCACAGGTACACAGGGCATAAAGTGGGGGCTAAATAAATATATGGCTACACACTAATACTGGATGCTGGCACAGGTACACGGGGCAGAAAGTGGGGGTAAATAAATATATGGCTACACACACTCATGCTGGATGCTGGCACAGGTACACAGGATGGAAAGTGGGTACTAAATAAATATATGGCTACACACTAATGCTGGATGCTGGCACAGGTACACGGGGCAGAAAGTGGGGGGTAAATAAATATATGGCTACACACTAATGCTGGATGTTTGCACAGGTACACGGGGCAGAAAGTGGGGGCTAAATAAATATATGGCTACACACTAATGCTGGATGCTGGCACAGGTACACGGGGCAGAAAGTGGGGGCTAAATAAATATATGGCTACACACTAATGCTGGATGCTGGCACAGGTACACGGGGCAGAAAGTGGGGGCTAAATAAATATATGGCTACACACTAATGCTGGATGCTGGCACAGGTACACGAGGCAGAAAGTGGGGGCTAAATAAATATATGGCTACACACTAATGCTGGATGCTGGCACAGGTACACGGGATTGAAAGTGGGGGCTAAATAAATATATGGCTACACACTAATACTGGATGCTGGCACAGGTACACGGGATTGAAAGTGGGGGCTAAATAAATATATGGCTACACACTAATACTGGATGCTGGCACAGGTACACAGGGCAGAAAGTGGGGGTTAAATAAATATATGTCTACACACTAATGCTGGATGTTTGCACAGGTACACGAGGCAGAAAGTGGGGGGGCTAAATAAATATATGGCTACACACTAATGCTGGATGCTGGCACAGGTACACGGGGCAGAAAGTGGGGGGGCTAAATAAATATATGGCTACACACTAATGCTGGATGCTGGCACAGGTACACGGGAGTGAAAGTGGGGGCTAAATAAATATATGGCTACACACTAATGCTGGATGCTGGCCACAGGTACACGGGCAGAAAGTGAGGGCTAAATAAATATATGGCTACACACTAATGCTGGATGCTGGCACAGGTAAGGGGGATAGAAAGTGGGGGCTAAATAAATATATGGCTACACACTAATGCTGGATGCTGGCACAGGTACACGGGCAGAACGTGGGGACTAAATAAATATATGGCTACACACTAATGCTGGATGCTGGCACAGGTACACGGGGCAGAACGTGGGGACTAAATAAATATATGGCTACACACTAATGCTGGATGCTGGCACAGGTACACGGGCAGAACGTGGGGACTAAATAAATATATGGCTACACACTAATGCTGGATGCTGGCATAAGTACACGGGCAGAAAGTGGGGGCTAAATAAATATATGGCTACACACTAATGCTGGATGCTGGCACAGGTACACGGGGCAGAAAGTGGGGGCTAAATAAATATATGGCTACACACTAATGCTGGATGCTGGCACAGGTACACGGGCAGAAAGTGGGGGCTAAATAAATATATGGCTACACACTAATGCTGGATGCTGGCACAGGTACACGGGGCAGAAAGTGGGGGCTAAATAAATATATGGCTACACACTAATGCTGGATGCTGGCACAGGTACACGGGGCAGAAAGTGGGGGCTAAATAAATATATGGCTACACACTAATGCTGGATGCTGGCACAGGTACACGGGGCAAGAAAGTGGGGGCTAAATAAATATATGGCTACACACTAATGCTGGATGCTGGCACAGGTACACGGGAGGAAAGTGGGGGCTAAATAAATATATGGCTACACACTAATGCTGGATGCTGGCACAGGTACACGGGATAGAAAGTGGGGCTAAATAAATATATGGCTACACACTAATGCTGGATGCTGGCACAGGTACACGGGGCAGAAAGTGGGGCTAAATAAATATATGGCTACACACTAATGCTGGATGCTGGCACAGGTACACGGGGCAGAAAGTGGGGCTAAATAAATATATGGCTACACACTAATGCTGGATGCTGGCACAGGTACACGGGCAGAAAGTGGGGGGCTAAATAAATATATGGCTACACACTAATGCTGGATGCTGGCACAGGTACACGGGGCAGAAAGTGGGGGGCTAAATAAATATATGGCTACACACTAATGCTGGATGCTGGCACAGGTACACGGGGCAGAAAGTGGGGGCTAAATAAATATATGGCTACACACTAATGCTGGATGCTGGCACAGGTACACGGGCAGAAAGTGGGGGCTAAATAAATATATGGCTACACACTAATGCTGGATGCTGGCACAGGTACACGGGATAGAAAGTGGGGGCTAAATAAATATATGGCTACACACTAATGCTGGATGCTGGCAACAGGTACACGGGCATGAAAGTGGGGGCTAAATAAATATATGGCTACACACTAATGCTGGATGCTGGCACAGGTACAGGGATAGAAGTGGGGGCTAAAAAATATGGCTACACACTAATGCTGGATGGGCACAGGTACACGGGAGAAAGTGGGGCAAATAAATATGGCTACACACTAATGCTGGATGCTGGCACAGGTACACGGGGCAGAAAGTGGGGCTAAATAAATATATGGCTACACACTAATGCTGGATGCTGGCATAGGTACACGGGGGCAGAAAGTGGGGGCTAAATAAATATATGGCTACACACTAATGCTGGATGCTGGCACAGGTACACGGGGCAGAAAGTGGGGGCTAAATAAATATATGGCTACACACTAATGCTGGATGCTGGCACAGGTACACGGGGCAGAAAGTGGGGGCTAAATAAATATATGGCTACACACTAATGCTGGAGTGCTGGCACAGGTACACGGGCAGAAAGTGGGGGCTAAATAAATATATGGCTACAACACTAATGCTGGATGCTGGCACAGGTACACGGGGCATGAAAGTGGGGGCTAAATAAATATATGGCTACACACTAATGCTGGATGCTGGCACAGGTACACGGGCAGAAAGTGGGGGCTAAATAAATATATGGCTACACACTAATGCTGGATGCTGGCACAGGTACACGGGGCAGAAAGTGGGGGCTAAATAAATATATGGCTACACACTAATGCTGGATGCTGGCACAGGTACACGGGCATGAAAGTGGGGGCTAAATAAATATATGGCTACACACTAATGCTGGATGCTGGCACAGGTACAACGGGGCAGAAAGTGGGGGCTAAATAAATATATGGCTACACACTAATGCTGGATGCTGGCACAGGTACACGGGCATGAAAGTGGGGGCTAAATAAATATATGGCTACACACTAATGCTGGATGCTGGCACAGGTACACGGGCATGAAAGTGGGGGCTAAATAAATATATGGCTACACACTAATGCTGGATGCTGGCACAGGTACACGGGATGGAAAGTGGGGGCTAAATAAATATATGGCTACACACTAATGCTGGATGCTGGCACAGGTACACGGGCAGAAAGTGGGGGCTAAATAAATATATGGCTACACACTAATGCTGGATGCTGGCACAGGTACACGGGGCAGAAAGTGGGGGCTAAATAAATATATGGCTACACACTAATGCTGGATGCTGGCACAGGTACACGGGGCAGAAAGTGGGGGCTAAATAAATATATGGCTACACACTAATGCTGGATGCTGGCACAGGTACACGGGGCAGAAAGTGGGGGCTAAATAAATATATGGCTACACACTAATGCTGGATGCTGGCACAGGTACACGGGGCAGAAAGTGGGGGCTAAATAAATATATGGCTACACACTAATGCTGGATGCTGGCACAGGTACACGGGGCAGAAAGTGGGGGCTAAATAAATATATGGCTACACACTAATGCTGGATGCTGGCACAGGTACACGGGGCAGAAAGTGGGGGCTAAATAAATATATGGCTACACACTAATGCTGGATGCTGGCACAGGTACACGGGGCAGAAAGTGGGGGCTAAATAAATATATGGCTACACACTAATGCTGGATGCTGGCACAGGTACACGGGGCAGAAAGTGGGGGCTAAATAAATATATGGCTACACACTAATGCTGGATGCTGGCACAGGTACAGGGGAAGAAAGTGGGGGGCTAAATAAATATATGGCTACACACTAATGCTGGATGCTGGCACAGGTACACGGGGCAGAAAGTGGGGGCTAAATAAATATATGGCTACACACTAATGCTGGATGCTGGCACAGGTACACGGGCAGAAAGTGGGGGCTAAATAAATATATGGCTACACACTAATGCTGGATGCTGGCACAGGTACACGGGGCAGAAAGTGGGGGCTAAATAAATATATGGCTACACACTAATGCTGGATGCTGGCACAGTACACGGGGCAGAAAGTGGGGCTAAATAAATATATGGCTACACACTAATGCTGGATGCTGGCACAGGTACACGGGCAGAAAGTGGGGGCTAAATAAATATATGGCTACACACTAATGCTGGATGCTGGCACAGGTACACGGGCAGAAAGTGGGGGCTAAATAAATATATGGCTACACACTAATGCTGGATGCTGGCACAGGTACACGGGATAGAAAGTGGGGGCTAAATAAATATATGGCTACACACTAATGCTGGATGCTGGCACAGGTACACGGGGCAGAAAGTGGGGGCTAAATAAATATATGGCTACACACTAATGCTGGATGCTGGCACAGGTACACGGGCAGAAAGTGGGGGCTAAATAAATATATGGCTACACACTAATGCTGGATGCTGGCACAGGTACACGGGGCAGAAAGTGGGGGCTAAATAAATATATGGCTACACACTAATGCTGGATGCTGGCACAGGTACACGGGCAGAAAGTGGGGCTAAATAAATATATGGCTACACACTAATGCTGGATGCTGGCACAGGTACACGGGGCAGAAAGTGGGGGCTAAATAAATATATGGCTACACACTAATGCTGGATGCTGGCACAGGTACACGGGGCAGAAAGTGGGGGCTAAATAAATATATGGCTACACACTAATGCTGGATGCTGGCACAGGTACACGGGGCAGAAAGTGGGGGCTAAATAAATATATGGCTACACACTAATGCTGGATGCTGGCACAGGTACACGGGGATGAAAGTGGGGGCTAAATAAATATATGGCTACACACTAATGCTGGATGCTGGCACAGGTACACGGGGATGAAAGTGGGGGCTAAATAAATATATGGCTACACACTAATGCTGGATGCTGGCACAGGTACACGGGGCAGAAGTGGGGGCTAAATAAATATATGGCTACACACTAATGCTGGATGCTGGCACAGGTACACGGGGCAGAAAGTGGGGCTAAATAAATATATGGCTACACACTAATGCTGGATGCTGGCACAGGTACACGGGATGGAAAGTGGGGGCTAAATAAATATATGGCTACACACTAATGCTGGATGCTGGCACAGGTACACGGGATTGAAAGTGGGGGCTAAATAAATATATGGCTACACACTAATGCTGGATGCTGGCACAGGTACACGGGGCAGAAAGTGGGGGCTAAATAAATATATGGCTACACACTAATGCTGGATGCTGGCACAGGTACACGGGGCAGAAAGTGGGGGCTAAATAAATATATGGCTACACACTAATGCTGGATGCTGGCACAGGTACACGGGCAGAAAGTGGGGGCTAAATAAATATATGGCTACACACTAATGCTGGATGCTGCACAGGTACACGGGGCAGAAAGTGGGGGCTAAATAAATATATGGCTACACACTAATGCTGGATGCTGGCACAGGTACACGGGGCAGAAAGTGGGGGCTAAATAAATATATGGCTACACACTAATGCTGGATGCTGGCACAGGTACACGGGGCAGAAAGTGGGGGCTAAATAAATATATGGCTACACACTAATGCTGGATGCTGGCACAGGTACACGGGGCATGAAAGTGGGGGCTAAATAAATATATGGCTAACACACTAATGCTGGATGCTGGCACAGGTACACGGGGCATTGAAAGTGGGGGCTAAATAAATATATGGCTACACACTAATGCTGGATGCTGGCACAGGTACACGGGGCAGAAAGTGGGAGCTAAATAAATATATGGCTACACACTAATGCTGGATGCTGGCACAGGTACACGGGGCAGAAAGTGGGGGGCTAAATAAATATATGGCTACACACTAATGCTGGATGCTGGCCACAGGTACACGGGGCAGAAAGTGGGGGCTAAATAAATATATGGCTACACACTAATGCTGGATGCTGGCACAGGTACACGGGGCAGAAAGTGGGGGCTAAATAAATATATGGCTACACACTAATGCTGGATGCTGGCACAGGTACACGGGGCAGAAAGTGGGGGCTAAATAAATATATGGCTACACACTAATGCTGGATGCTGGCACAGGTACACGGGGCAGAAAGTGGGGGCTAAATAAATATATGGCTACACACTAATGCTGGATGCTGGCACAGGTACACGGGCAGAAAGTGGGGGCTAAATAAATATATGGCTACACACTAATGCTGGATGCTGGCACAGGTACACGGGGCAGAAAGTGGGGGCTAAATAAATATATGGCTACACACTAATGCTGGATGCTGGCACAGGTACACGGGCAGAAAGTGGGGGCTAAATAAATATATGGCTACACACTAATGCTGGATGCTGGCACAGGTACACGGGCAGAAAGTGGGGGCTAAATAAATATATGGCTACACACTAATGCTGGATGCTGGCACAGGTACACGGGGCAGAAAGTGGGGGCTAAATAAATATATGGCTACACACTAATGCTGGATGCTGGCACAGGTACACGGGGCAGAAAGTGGGGGCTAAATAAATATATGGCTACACACTAATGCTGGATGCTGGCACAGGTACATGGGATAGAAAGTGGGGGCTAAATAAATATATGGCTACACACTAATGCTGGATGCTGGCACAGGTACACGGGGAGGAAAGTGGGGGCTAAATAAATATATGGCTACACACTAATGCTGGATGCTGGCACAGGTACACGGGATGAAAGTGGGGGCTAAATAAATATATGGCTACACACTAATGCTGGATCTGGCACAGGTACACGGGCAGAAAGTGGGGGCTAAATAAATATATGGCTACACACTAATGCTGGATGCTGGCACAGGTACACGGGGCAGAAAGTGGGGGCTAAATAAATATATGGCTACACACTAATGCTGGATGCTGGCACAGGTACACGGGCATGAAAGTGGGGGCTAAATAAATATATGGCTACACACTAATGCTGGATTGCTGGCACAGGTACACGGGGATGAAAGTGGGGGCTAAATAAATATATGGCTACACACTAATGCTGGATGCTGGCACAGGTACACGGGATGAAAGTGGGGGCTAAATAAATATATGGCTACACACTAATGCTGGATGCTGGCACAGGTACACGGGATGAAAGTGGGGGCTAAATAAATATATGGCTACACACTAATGCTGGATGCTGGCACAGTACACGGGATGAAAGTGGGGGCTAAATAAATATATGGCTACACACTAATGCTGGATGCTGGCACAGGTACACGGGGCAGAAAGTGGGGGCTAAATAAATATATGGCTACACACTAATGCTGGATGCTGGCACAGGTACACGGGCATGAAAGTGGGGGCTAAATAAATATATGGCTACACACTAATGCTGGATGCTGGCACACGTACACGGGATGAAAGTGGGGGCTAAATAAATATATGGCCTACACACTAATGCTGGATGCTGGCACAGGTACACGGGATTGAAAGTGGGGGCTAAATAAATATATGGCTTACACACTAATGCTGGATGCTGGCACAGGTACACGGGATTGAAAGTGGGGGCTAAATAAATATATGGCTACACACTAATGCTGGATGCTGGCACAGGTACACGGGCATGAAAGTGGGGGCTAAATAAATATATGGCTACACACTAATGCTGGATGCTGGCACAGGTACACGGGGCAGAAAGTGGGGGGCTAAATAAATATATGGCTACACACTAATGCTGGATGCTGGCACAGGTACACGGGGCAGAAAGTGGGGGGGCTAAATAAATATATGGCTACACACTAATGCTGGATGCTGGCACAGGTACACGGGGCAGAAAGTGGGGGCTAAATAAATATATGGCTACACACTAATGCTGGATGCTGGCACAGGTACAGGGGACAGAAAGTGGGGGCTAAATAAATATATGGCTACACACTAATGCTGGATGCTGGCACAGGTACACGGGGCAGAAAGTGGGGGCTAAATAAATATATGGCTACACACTAATGCTGGATGCTGGCACAGGTACACGGGGCAGAAAGTGGGGGCTAAATAAATATATGGCTACACACTAATGCTGGATGCTGGCACAGGTACACGGGGCAGAAAGTGGGGGCTAAATAAATATATGGCTACACACTAATGCTGGATTCTGGCACAGGTACACGGGCAGAAAGTGGGGGCTAAATAAATATATGGCTACACACTAATGCTGGATGCTGGCACAGGTACACGGGGCAGAAAGTGGGGGCTAAATAAATATATGGCTACACACTAATGCTGGATGCTGGCACAGGTACACGGGGCAGAAAGTGGGGGCTAAATAAATATATGGCTACACACTAATGCTGGATGCTGGCACAGGTACACGGGGCAGAAAGTGGGGGCTAAATAAATATATGGCTACACACTAATGCTGGATGCTGGCACAGGTACACGGGCAGAAAGTGGGGGCTAAATAAATATATGGCTACACACTAATGCTGGATGCTGGCACAGGTACACGGGGCAGAAAGTGGGGGGCTAAATAAATATATGGCTACACACTAATTGCTGGATGCTGGCACAGGTACACGGGGCAGAAAGTGGGGGCTAAATAAATATATGGCTACACACTAATGCTGGATGCTGGCACAGGTACACGGGGCAGAAAGTGGGGACTAAATAAATATATGGCTACACACTAATGCTGGATGCTGGCACAGGTACACGGGGCAGAAAGTGGGGCTAAATAAATATATGGCTACACACTAATGCTGGATGCTGGCACAGGTACACGGGGCAGAAAGTGGGGCTAAATAAATATATGGCCTACACACTATGCTGGATGCTGGCACAGGTTACACGGGGCAGAAAGTGGGGGCTAAATAAATATATGGCTACACACTAATGCTGGATTGCTGGCAACAGGTACACGGGCAGAAAGTGGGGAGCTTAAATAAATATATGGCTACACACTAATGCTGGATGCTGGCACAGGTACACGGGCAGAAGTGGGGGCTAATAAATATATGGCTACACCACTAATGCTGGATGCTGGCACAGGTACACGGGATAGAAAGTGGGGGCTAAATAAATATTATGGCTACACACTAATGCTGGATGCTGGCACAGGTACACGGGGCAGAAAGTGGGGCTAAATAAATATATGGCTACACACTAATGCTGGATGCTGGCACAGGTACACGGGGCAGAAAGTGGGGGCTAAATAAATATATGGCTACACACTAATGCTGGATGCTGGCACAGGTACACGGGCAGAAAGTGGGGGCTAAATAAATATATGGCTACACACTAATGCTGGATGCTGGCACAGGTACACGGGATGAAAGTGGGGCTAAATAAATATATGGCTACACACTAATGCTGGATGCTGGCACAGGTACACGGGATGAAAGTGGGGGCTAAATAAATATATGGCTACACACTAATGCTGGATGCTGGCACAGGTACACGGGGCAGAAAGTGGGGGGCTAAATAAATATATGGCTACACACTAATGCTGGATGCTGGCACAGGTACACGGGGCAGAAAGTGGGGGCTAAATAAATATATGGCTACACACTAATGCTGGATGCTGGCACAGGTACACGGGGATGAAAGTGGGGGCTAAATAAATATATGGCTACACACTAATGCTGGATGCTGGCACAGGTACACGGGGCAGAAAGTGGGGGCTAAATAAATATATGGCTACACACTAATGCTGGATGCTGGCACAGGTACACGGGGCAGAAAGTGGGGGCTTAAATAAATATATGGCTACACACTAATGCTGGATGCTGGCACAGGTACACGGGGCAGAAAGTGGGGGCTAAATAAATATATGGCTACACACTAATGCTGGATGCTGGCACAGGTACACGGGAGAAAGTGGGGGCTAAATAAATATATGGCTACACACTAATGCTGGATGCTGGCACAGGTACACGGGGCAGAAAGTGGGGGCTAAATAAATATATGGCTACACACTAATGCTGGATGCTGCACAGGTACACGGGCAGAAAGTGGGGGCTAAATAAATATATGGCTACACACTAATGCTGGATGCTGGCACAGGTACACGGGGCAGAAAGTGGGGGCTAAATAAATATATGGCTACACACTAATGCTGGATGCTGGCACAGGTACACGGGGCAGAAAGTGGGGGCTAAATAAATATATGGCTACACACTAATGCTGGATGCTGGCACAGGTACACGGGGCAGAAAGTGGGGGCTAAATAAATATATGGCTACACACTAATGCTGGATGCTGGCACAGGTACACGGGGCAGAAAGTGGGGGCTAAATAAATATATGGCTACACACTAATGCTGGATGCTGGCACAGGTACACGGGGCAGAAAGTGGGGGGCTAAATAAATATATGGCTACACACTAATGCTGGATGCTGGCACAGGTACACGGGGCAGAAAGTGGGGGCTAAATAAATATATGGCTACACACTAATGCTGGATGCTGGCACAGGTATACGGGAAGAAGTGGGGGCTAAATAAATATATGGCTACACACTAATGCTGGATGCTGGCACAGGTACACGGGGCAGAAAGTGGGGGCTAAATAAATATATGGCTACACACTAATGCTGGATGCTGGCACAGGTACACGGGGCAGAAAGTGGGGGCTAAATAAATATATGGCTACACACTAATGCTGGATGCTGGCACAGGTACACGGGGATGAAAGTGGGGGCTAAATAAATATATGGCTACACACTAATGCTGGATGCTGGCACAGGTACACGGGGATGAAAGTGGGGGCTAAATAAATATATGGCTACACACTAATGCTGGATGCTGGCACAGGTACACGGGGATGAAAGTGGGGCTAAATAAATATATGGCTACACACTAATGCTGGATGCTGGCACAGGTACACGGGGGCAGAAAGTGGGGCTAAATAAATATATGGCTACACACTAATGCTGGATCTGGCACAGGTACACGGGCATTGAAAGTGGGGGCTAAATAAATATATGGCTACACACTAATGCTGGATGCTGGCACAGGTACACGGGATGGAAAGTGGGGGCTAAATAAATATATGGCTACACACTAATGCTGGATGCTGGCACAGGTACACGGGATGAAAGTGGGGGCTAAATAAATATATGGCTACACACTAATGCTGGATTCTGGCACAGGTACACGGGATGAAAGTGGGGGCTAAATAAATATATGGCTACACACTAATGCTGGATGCTGGCACAGGTACACGGGGCAGAAAGTGGGGGCTAAATAAATATATGGCTACACACTAATGCTGGATGCTGGCACAGGTACACGGGCATGAAAGTGGGGGCTAAATAAATATATGGCTACACACTAATGCTGATGCTGGCACAGGTACACGGGCAGAAAGTGGGGGCTAAATAAATATATGGCTACACACTAATGCTGGATGCTGGCACAGGTACACGGGGATGAAAGTGGGGGGCTAAATAAATATATGGCTACACACTAATGCTGGATGCTGGCACAGGTACACGGGATGAAAGTGGGGGCTAAATAAATATATGGCTACACACTAATGCTGGATGCTGGCACAGGTACACGGGATGAAAGTGGGGGCTAAATAAATATATGGCTACACACTAATGCTGGATGCTGGCACAGGTACACGGGCAGAAAGTGGGGGCTAAATAAATATATGGCTACACACTAATGCTGGATGCTGGCACAGGTACACGGGCAGAAAGTGGGGGCTAAATAAATATATGGCTACACACTAATGCTGGATGCTGCACAGGTACACGGGCAGAAAGTGGGGGGCTAAATAAATATATGGCTACACACTAATGCTGGATGCTGGCACAGGTACACGGGGCAGAAAGTGGGGGCTAAATAAATATATGGCTACACACTAATGCTGGATGCTGGCACAGGTACACGGGGCATGAAAGTGGGGGCTAAATAAATATATGGCTACACACTAATGCTGGATGCTGGCACAGGTACACGGGGCAGAAAGTGGGGGCTAAATAAATATATGGCTACACACTAATGCTGGATGCTGGCACAGGTACACGGGGCAGAAAGTGGGGGCTAAATAAATATATGGCTACACACTAATGCTGGATGCTGGCACAGGTACACGGGCAGAAAGTGGGGGCTAAATAAATATATGGCTACACACTAATGCTGGATGCTGGCACAGGTACACGGGGCAGAAAGTGGGGGCTAAATAAATATATGGCTACACACTAATGCTGGATGCTGGCACAGGTACACGGGCAGAAGTGGCGGTAAATAAATTATATGGCTACACACTAATGCTGGATGTGGCACAGGTACACGGGGCAGAAAGTGGGGGCTAAATAAATATATGGCTACACACTAATGCTGGATGCTGGCACAGGTACACGGGGCAGAAGTGGGGGGCTAAATAAATATATGGCTACACACTAATGCTGGATGCTGGCACAGGTACACGGGCAGAAAGTGGGGGCTAAATAAATATATGGCTACACACTAATGCTGGATGCTGGCACAGGTACACGGGGCAGAAGTGGGGGCTAAATAATATATGGCTACACACTAATGCTGGATGCTGGCACAGGTACACGGGGCAGAAGTGGGGGCTAAATAAATATATGGCTACACACTAATGCTGGATGCTGGCACAGGTACACGGGCAGAAAGTGGGGGCTAAATAAATATATGGCTACACACTAATGCTGGATGCTGGCACAGGTACACGGGCAGAAAGTGGGGGCTAAATAAATATATGGCTACACACTAATGCTGGATGCTGGCACAGGTACACGGGGCAGAAAGTGGGGGCTAAATAAATATATGGCTACCACCACTAATGCTGGATGCTGCACAGGTACACGGGCAGAAAGTGGGGCTAAATAAATATATGGCTACACACTAATGCTAGGATGCTGGCACAGTACACGGGGCAGAAAGTGGGGGGCTAAATAAATATATGGCTACACACTAATGCTGGATGCTGGCACAGGTACACGGGCAGAAAGTGGGGGCTAATAAATATATGGCTAACACTAATGCTGGATGCTGGCACAGGTACACGGCAGAAAGTGGGGGCTAAATAAATATATGGCTACACACTAATGCTGGATGCTGGCACAGGTACACGGGATGGAAAAGTGGGGCTAAATAAATATATGGCTACACACTAATGCTGGATGCTGGCACAGGTACACGGGGCAGAAAGTGGGGGCTAAATAAATATATGGCTACACACTAATGCTGGATGCTGGCACAGGTACACGGGGCATGAAAGTGGGGGCTAAATAAATATATGGCTACACACTAATGCTGGATGCTGGCACAGGTACACGGGGCATGAAAGTGGGGGCTAAATAAATATATGGCTACACACTAATGCTGGATTCTGGCACAGGTACACGGGATGGAAAGTGGGGGCTAATAAATATATGGCTACACACTAATGCTGGATGCTGCACAGGTACACGGGATGAAAGTGGGGGCTAAATAAATATATGGCTACACACTAATGCTGGATGCTGGCACAGGTACACGGGCAGAAAGTGGGGGCTAAATAAATATATGGCTACACACTAATGCTGGATGCTGGCACAGGTACACGGGATGGAAGTGGGGGCTAAATAAATATATGGCTACACACTAATGCTGGATGCTGGCACAGGTACACGGGATGGAAAGTGGGGGCTAAATAAATATATGGCTACACACTAATGCTGGATGCTGGGCACAGGTACACGGGGCATGAAAGTGGGGGCTAAATAAATATATGGCTACACACTAATGCTGGATGCTGGCACAGGTACACGGGGATGGAAAGTGGGGCTAAATAAATATATGGCTACACACTAATGCTGGAATGCTGGCACAGGTACACGGGCATGAAAGTGGGGGCTAAATAAATATATGGCTACACACTAATGCTGGATGCTGGCACAGGTACACGGGGCAGAAAGTGGGGGGGCTAAATAAATATATGGCTACACACTAATGCTGGATGCTGGCACAGGTACACGGGGAGAAAGTGGGGGGCTAAATAAATATATGGCTTACACACTAATGCTGGATGCTGGCACAGGTACACGGGGCATAAAAGTGGGGGCTAAATAAATATATGGCTACACACTATGCTGGATGCCTGGCACAGTACAGGGGAGAAAGTGGGGGCTAAATAAATATATGGCTACACACTAATGCTGGATTGCTGGCACAGGTACACGGGATGAAAGTGGGGCTAAATAAATATATGGCTACACACTAATGCTGGATGCTGGCACAGGTACACGGGCAGAAAGTGGGGGCTTAAATAAATATATGGCTACACACTAATGCTGGATGTCTGCACAGGTACACGGGCAGAAAAGTGGGGGGCTAAATAAATATATGGCTACACACTAATGCTGGATGCTGGCACAGGTACACGGGGCAGAAAAGTGGGGGCTAAATAAATATATGGCTACACACTAATGCTGGATGCTGGCACAGGTACACGGGGCAGAAAGTGGGGGCTAAATAAATATATGGCTACACACTAATGCTGGATGCTGGCACAGGTACACGGGGCAGAAAGTGGGGGGCTAAATAAATATATGGCTACACACTAATGCTGGATGCTGGCACAGGTACACGGGACAGAAAGTGGGGGGCTAAATAAATATATGGCTACACACTAATGCTGGATGCTGGCACAGGTACACAGGGCAGAAAAGTGGGGGCTAAATAAATATATGGCTACACACTAATGCTGGATGCTGGCACAGGTACACGGGGCAGAAAGTGGGGGCTAAATAAATATATGGCTACACACTAATGCTGGATCTGGCACAGGTACACGGTGGCAGAAAGTGGGGGCTAAATAAATATATGGCTACACACTAATGCTGGATGCTGGCACAGGTACACGGGGCAGAAAGTGGGGCTAAATAAATATATGGCTACACACTAATGCTGGATGCTGGCACAGGTACACGGGGCAGAAAGTGGGGCTAAATAAAATATATGGCTACACCACTAATGCTGGATGCTGGCACAGGTACACGGGGCAGAAAGTGGGGCTAAATAAATATATGGCTACACACTAATGCTGGATGCTGGCACAGGTACACGGGATTGAAAGTGGGGGCTAAATAAATATATGGCTACACCACTAATGCTGGATGCTGGCACAGGTTACACGGGGATAGAAAGTGGGGGCTAAATAAATATATGGCTACACACTATGCTGGATGCTGGCACAGGTACACGGGGCAGAAAGTGGGGGCTAAAAATAATGCTACACTAATGCTGGATGGCCAGTACACGGGAAGGGGCTAAAATATGCTACACTAATGGATGCTGGCACAGGTACACGGGGCAGGAAAGTGGGGGCTAAATAAATATATGGCTACACACTAATGCTGGATGCTGGCACAGGTACACGGGCAGGAAAGTGGGGGCTAAATAAATATATGGCTACACACTAATGCTGGATGCTGGCACAGGTACACGGGGCAGAAAGTGGGGGCTAAATAAATATATGGCTACACACTAATGCTGGATGCTGGCACAGGTACACGGGGCAGAAAGTGGGGGGCTAAATAAATATATGGCTACACACTAATGCTGGATGCTGGCACAGGTACACGGGGCAGAAAGTGGGGGCTAAATAATATATGGCTACACACTAATGCTGGATGCTGGCACAGGTACACGGGGCAGAAAGTGGGGGCTAAATAAATATATGGCTACACACTAATGCTGGATGCTGGCACAGGTACACGGGGCAGAAAGTGGGGGCTAAATAAATATATGGCTACACCACTAATGCTGGATGCTGGCACAGGTACACGGGGCAGAAAGTGGGGGGGCTAAATAAATAGTATGGCTACACACTAATGCTGGATGCTGGCACAGGTACACGGGGCAGAAGTGGGGGGCTAAATAAATATATGGCTACACACTAATGCTGGATGCTGGCACAGGTACACGGGGCAGAAAGTGGGGGGCTAAATAAATTATATGGCTACACACTAATGCTGGATGCTGGCACAGGTACCGGGGCAGAAAGTGGGGGGCTAAATAAATATATGGCTACACACTAATGCTGATGCTGGCACAGGTACACGGGGCAGAAAGTGGGGGCTAAATAAATATATGGCTACACACTAATGCTGGATGCTGGCACAGGTACACGGGGCAGAAAGTGGGGGGCTAAATAAATATATGGCTACACAACTAATGCTGGATGCTGGCACAGCGTACACGGGGCAGAAAGTGGGGGCTAAATAAATATATGGCTACACACTAATGCTGGATGCTGGCCACAGGTACACGGGGCATAAAGTGGGGCTAAATAAATATATGGCTACACACTAATGCTGGATGCTGCACAGGTACACGGGCAAAAGTGGGGGCTAAATAAATATATGGCTACACACTAATGCTGGATGCTGGCACAGGTACACGGGCAGAAAGTGGGGGCTAAATAAATATATGGCTACACACTAATGCTGGATGCTGGCACAGGTACACGGGGCAGAAAGTGGGGGCTAAATAAATATATGGCTACACACTAATGCTGGATACTGGCACAGGTACACGGGCAGAAAGTGGGGGCTAAATAAATATATGGCTACACACTAATGCTGGATGCTGGCACAGGTACACGGGCAGAAAGTGGGGCTAAATAAATATATGGCTACACACTAATGCTGGATGCTGGCACAGGTACACGGGCAGAAAGTGGGGGCTAAATAAATATATGGCTACACACTAATGCTGGATGCTGGCACAGGTACACGGGGCAGGAAAGTGGGGGCTAAATAAATATATGGCTACACACTAATGCTGGATGCTGGCACAGGTACACGGGGCAGAAAGTGGGGGCTAAATAAATATATGGCTACACACTAATGCTGGATGCTGGCACAGGTACACGGGGCAGAAAGTGGGGGCTAAATAAATATATGGCTACACACTAATGCTGGATGCTGGCACAGGTACACGGGGACAGAAAGTGGGGGGCTAAATAAATATATGGCTACACACTAATGCTGGATGCTGGCACAGGTATAGGGATAGAAAGTGGGGGCTAAATAAATATATGGCTACACACTAATGCTGGATGCTGGCCACAGGTACACGGGCAGAAAGTGGGGGCTAAATAAATATATGGCTACACACTAATGCTGGATGCTGGCACAGGTACACGGGCATAAAGTGGGGGCTAAATAAATATATGGCTACACACTAATGCTGATGCTGGCACAGGTACACGGGCATGAAAGTGGGGGCTAAATAAATATATGGCTACACACTAATGCTGGATGCTGCACAGGGTAGACGGGGATGAAAGTGGGGGCTAAATAAATATATGGCTACACACTAATGCTGGATGCTGGCACAGGTACACGGGCAGAAGTGGGGGCTAATAAATATATGGCTACACACTAATGCTGGATGCTGGCACAGGTTACACGGGGCATAAGTGGGGGCTAAATAAATATATGGCTACACACTAATGCTGATGCTGGCACAGGTACACGGGGCAAAAGTGGGGGCTAAATAAATATATGGCTACACACTAATGCTGGATGCTGCACAGGTACACGGGGCAGAAGTGGGGGCTAAATAAATATATGGCTACACACTAATGCTGGATGCTGCACAGGTACACGGGGCAAAAGTGGGGGCTAAATAAATATATGGCTACACACTAATGCGTGGATGCTGCACAGGTACGGGGCAGAAGTGGGGGCTAAATAAATATATGGCTACACACTAATGCTGGATGCTGCACAGGTAAACGGGGCAGAAAGTGGGGGCTAAATAAATATATGGTACACACTAATGCTGGATCTGGACAGGTACAGGGGCAGAAAGTGGGGGCTAAATAAATATATGGCTACACACTAATGCTGGATACTGGCACAGGTACATGGGCAGAAAGTGGGGGCTAAATAAATATATGGCTACACACTAATGCTGGATACTGGCACAGGTACACGGGGCAGAAAGTGGGGGCTAAATAAATATATGGCTACACACTAATGCTGGATGCTGGCACAGGTACACGGGGCAGAAAGTGGGGGCTAAATAAATATATGGCTACACACTAATGCTGGATACTGGCACAGGTACATGGGGCAGAAAGTGGGGGCTAAATAAATATATGGCTACACACTAATGCTGGATACTGGCACAGGTACATGGGCAGAAAGTGGGGGCTAAATAAATATATGGTTACACGCTAATACTGGATACTGGCACAGGTACATGGGCAGAAAGTGGTAGCTAAATAAATATATGGCTACACACTAATACTGGATACTGGCACAGGTACATGGGCAGAAAGTGGGGGCTAAATAAATATATGGCTACACACTAATACTGGATACTGGCACAGGTACATGGGCAGAAAGTGGGGGCTAAATAAATATATGGCTACACACTAATGCTGGATGCTGGCACAGGTACACGGGGCAGAAAGTGGGGGCTAAATAAATATATGGACACACACTAATGCTGGATGCTGGCACAGGTACACGGGGCAGAAAGTGGGGGCTAAATAAATATATGGCTACACACTAATGCTGGATGCTGGCACAGGTACACGGGCAGAAAGTGGGGGCTAAATAAATATATGGCTACACACTAATGCTGGATGCTGGCACAGGTACACGGGGCATGAAAGTGGGGGCTAAATAAATATATGGCTACACACTAATGCTGGTGCTGGCACAGGTACACGGGATGGAAAGTGGGGGCTAAATAATATATGGCTACACACTAATGCTTGATGCTGCACAGGTACACGGGGCATAAAGTGGGGGCTAAATAAATATATGGCTACACACTAATGCTGGATGCTGGCACAGGTACACGGAGCAGAAAGTGGGGGCTAAATAAATATATGGCTACACACTAATGCTTGATGCTGGCACAGGTACACGGGGCAGAAAGTGGGGGCTAAATAAATATATGGCTACACACTAATGCTGGATGCTGGCACAGGTACACGGGGCAGAAAGTTGGGGGCTAAATAAATATATGGCTACACACTAATGCTGGATGCTGCACAGGTACACGGGGCAGAAAGTGGGGGCTAAATAAATATATGGCTACACACTAATGCTGGATGCTGGCACAGGTACACGGGGCAGAAAGTGGGGGCTAAATAAATATATGGGCTACACACTAATGCTGGATGCTGGCACAGGTACACGGGGCAGAAAGTGGGGGCCTAAATAAATATATGGCTACACACTAATGCTGGATGCTGGCACAGGTTACACAGGGCAGAAAAGTGGGGGCTAAATAAATATATGGCTACACACTAATGCTGGATGCTGGCACAGGTACACGGGGCAGAAAGTGGCGGGCTAAATAAATATATGGCTACACACTAATGCTGGATGCTGGCACAGGTACACGGGCAGAAAGTTGGGGGCTAAATAAATATATGGCTACACACTAATGCTGGATGCTGGCACAGGTACACGGGGCAGAAAGTGGGGGCTAAATAAATATATGGCTACACACTAATGCTGGATGCTGGCACAGGTACACGGGGCAGAAAGTGGGGCTAAATAAATATATGGCTACACACTAAATGCTGGATGCTGGCACAGGTACACGGGGCAGAAAGTGGGGGCTAATAATATATGGCTACACACTAATGCTGGATGCTTGGCACAGGTACACGGGGCAGAAAGTGGGGGCTAAATAAATATATGGCTACACACTAATGCTGGATGCTGGCACAGGTACACGGGGCAGAAGTGGGGGCTAAATAAATATATGGCTACACACTAATGCTGGATGCTGGCACAGGTACACAGGGCAGAAAGTGGGGGCTAAATAAATATATGGCTACACACCTAATGCTGGATGCTGGCACGGTACCGGGGCAGAAAGTGGGGGCTAAATAAATATATGGCTACACACTAATGCTTGATCTGGCACAGGTACACGGGGACAGAAAAGTGGGGGCTAAATAAATATATGGCTACACACTAATGCTGGATTGTTGCACAGGTACCACGGGGCAGAAAGTGGCGGGCTAAATAAATATATGGCTACAACTATGGCTTGGATACTGGCAACAGGTACACGGGGCCGAAAATGGGGGGCTAAAATAAATATATGGCTACAGAACTAATGCTGGAAGTCGGCACAGGTACACGGGGCAGAAAGTGCGGGCCTAAATAAATATATGGCATACACACTACTGGGCTTGATACATGGCACAGGTTACCACGGGGCCAGAAAAGTGGGGGCTAAATTAATATCTAGCTTACCAAACTAATGCTTGATGCTGGCACAGGTACACGGGGGCAGACAAAGTTGGGGTGAAATAAAGTATATGGCTACCCCACTAAGGCTGGATGCTGGCACAGGTACAATACGGGATAGAAAAGTGGGGGCTAAATAATATATGGCTACACACTAAATGCTGGATGCTGGCACAGGTACACGGGCAGAAAGTGGGGGCTAAATTAAATATATAGCTACAAACTAATGCTTGATGCTGGCACAGGTACACGGGGCAGAAAGTTGGGGTGAAATAAATATATGGCTACACACTAATGCTGGATGCTGGCACAGGTACACGGGATAGAAAAGTGGGGGCTAAATAAATATATGGCTACACACTAATGCTGGATGCTGGCACAGGTACACGGATAGAAAGTGGGGGCTAAATAAATATATGGCTACACACTAATGCTGTAATGGCACAGGTACACGGGCAGAAAGTGGGGCTAAATTAATATATAGCTACAACTAAATGCTTGATGCTGGCACAGGTACAACGGGGCAGAAAGTTGGGGTGAATAAATATATGGCTACACACTAATGCTGGATGCTGGCACAGGTTACATCGGGAAGAAAGTGGGGGCTAAATAAATATATGGCTACACACTAATGCTGGATGCTGGCACAGGTACACGGGGCAGAAAGTGTGGGCTAAATAAATATATGGCTACACACTAATGCTGGATGCTGGCACAGGTACACGGGGCAGAAGTGGGGGCTAAATAAATATATGGCTACACACTAATGCTGGATGCTGGCACAGGTACACGGAGCAGAAAGTGGGGGCTAAATAAATATATGGCTACACACTAATGCTGGATGCTTGCACAGGTACACGGGGCATAAAGTGGGGGCTAAATAAATATATGGCTACACACTAATGCTGGATGTCTGCACAGGTACACGGGGCAGAAAGTGGGGGCTAAATAAATATATGGCTACACACTAATGCTGGATCTGGCACAGGTACACGGGGCAGAAAAGTGGGGGCTAAATAAATATATGGCTACACCACTAATGCTGGATCTGGCACAGGTACACGGGGCAGAAGTGGGGGGCTAAATAATATATGGCTACACACTAATGCTGGATCTGGCACAGGTACACAGGGCAGAAAGTGGGGGCTAAATAAATATATGGCTACCACACTAATGCTGGATGCTGGCACAGGTACACGGGGCAGAAAGTGGGGGCTAAATAAATATATGGCTACACACTAATGCTGGATGCTGGCACAGGTACACGGGCAGAAAGTGGGGGCTAATAAATATATGGCTACACACTAATGCTGGATGCTGGCACAGGTACACGGGGCAGAAAGTGGGGGCTAAATAATATATGGCTACACACTAATGCTGGATGCTGGCACAGGTACACGGGCAGAAAGTGGGGGCTAAATAAATATATGGCTACACACTAATGCTGGATGCTGGCACAGGTACACGGGGCAGAAAGTGGGGGCTAAATAAATATATGGCTACACACTAATGCTGGATGCTGGCACAGGTCACGGGGCAGAAAGTGGGGGCTAAATAAATATATGGCTACACACTAATGCTGGATGCTGGCACAGGTACACGGGCAGAAAGTGGGGGCTAAATAATATATGGCTACACACTAATGCTGGATGCTGGCACAGGTACACGGGGCAGAAAGTGGGGGCTAAATAAATATATGGCTACACACTAATGCTGGATGCTGGCACAGGTACACGGGGCAGAAAGTGGGGGCTAAATAATATATTGGCTACACACTAATGCTGGATGCTGGCACGGTACACGGGCGAAGTGGGGGCTAAATAAAATATATGGCTAAACACTAATGCTGGTGCTGGCAGCAGGTACACGGGCAGAAAGTGGGGGCTAAATAAATATATGGCTACACACTAATGCTGGATGCTGGCACAGGTACACGGGGCAGAAAGTGGGGGCTAAATAAATATATGGCTACACACTAATGCTGGATGCTGCCCCGTAAGTACACTGGCAGAATCCAGCATTGTGGAGCCTATATAAATTTTATTTAGCCCCACATTCTATCCGTGTACCTATTGCCAGTATCAAAGCATTAGTGGTGGTAGCCATAATATTATATAGCCCCCACGTTTTCATGCCCGCGTACCTGTGCCAGCATCCAGCATTAAGTGTGTAGCCATATATTTATTTAGCCCGCAAACTTTCTGCCCGTGTACCTGTGCAAACATGCCAGCATTAGTGTGTGCCATATATTTATTTAGCCCCACTTTCCTGCCCGTGTACCTGTGCCAGCATCCAGCATTAGTGTGTAGCCATATATTTATTTAAGCCCCCACTTTCTGCCCGTGTACGCTGTCCACAATCCAGCATTAGTGTGTAGCCATATATTTTATTTAGCCCCCACTTTCTGCCCCGTGTACCTGTGCCACATCCAGCATTAGTGTGGTAAGCCAATATATTTAATTTTAGCCCCCACAATTCTATCCGTGTACCTGTGCCAGCATCCACATTAGTGTGTAGCCATATATTTATTTAGCCCCACTTTCTGCCCCGTGTACCTGTGCAGCATCCAGCATTAGTGGTAGCCATATATTTATTTTAGCCCCCACTTTCCTGCCCGTGTACCTGTGCCAGCATCCAGCTAGTGTGTAGCCATATATTTATTTAGCCCCCACTTTCCTGCCCGTGTAACGCTGTGGCCAGCAATCCAGCATTAAGTGGTGTAGCCATATATTTTATTATAGCCCCCACTTTCTGCCCCGTGTACCTGTGCCAGCATCCAGCAATTGTGTGTAGCCATATATTATATTAAGCCCCCACTTTCTGGCCCGCGTGTACCTGTGCCAGCATCCAGCATTAGTGGTTGGTAGCCCCAATATATTTTATTTAGGCCCCCACTTTTTGCCCGTGTACCTGTGCCAGCATCCAGCATTAGTGGGTGTAGCCATATATTTATTTAGCCCCCACTTTCGCCCGTGTACCTGTGCCAGCATCCCAGCACTTAGTGTGTGCCATATATTTATTTCAGCCCCCTTTCTTGCCCGTGTACCTGTGCCAGCATCCAGCTTAGTGTGTAGCCATATATTATTTAGCCCCACTTTCTGCCCCGGTACCTGTGCCAGCACAAAGCATTAGTGTGTAGCCATATATTTTTATTTAGCCCCCACTTTCCCTGCCCGTGTACCTGTGCCAGTATCCAGCATTTAGTGTGTAAGCCATATATTTATTTCAACCCCTAACTTTCTGCCCCGTGTAAACCTGTGCCAGTAATCCAGCAATTAGTGTGTAGCCATATATTTATTTAGCCCCACTTTCTGCCCCTGTACCTGGCCAGTATCCAGCATTAAGTGTGTAGCCATAATATTTATTTAGCCCCCATTTCTGCCCGTGTTCTGTGCAAACATCCAGCATTAGTGTGGTAGCCATATATTTATTTAGCCCCCATTTTCTTGCCCCGTGACCTGTGCAACATCCAGCATTAGTGTGTAGCCATATATTTATTTAGCCCCCACTTTCTGCCCGTGTACTGTGCAGCATCCAGCATTAAGTGTGTAGCATAATATTTATTTAGCCCCCACTTTCTTGCCCCGTGGTAACCTGTGCAGCAATCCAGCATTAGTGTGGTAGCCATCTATTTATTTAGAGCCCCACTTTCTGCCCGTGTACCTGTGCCAGCATCCGTCATTAGTGTGTAGCCAATATTTATTTAGCCCCAACTTTCTATCCCGTGTACCTGTGCCAGCATCCAGCATTAGTGTGTAGCCATATATTTATTTCACCGCCAACTTTCTGCCCCGTGTACCTGTGCCAGCATCAAGCATTAGTTTTGTAGCTATATATTAATTTAGCCCCCATTCTTTCTTGCCGTGTACCTGTGCCTTTATCAAGCATTAGTGTGTAAGCCATATATTTAATCTTAGCCCCACTTTCTTTCCCGTGTACCTGTGCCAGCATTAGCATTAGTGTGGTAGCCATATTATTTATTTAGCCCCCACTTTCTATCCGTGTACCTGTGCCAGCATCCAAGCATTAGTGTGCTAGCCATATATTTATTTCACCCCAACCTTTCTGCCCCGTGTACCTGTGCCAGCAAGCATTAGTTTGTACTTATATATTAATTTAGCCCCCACTTTCTGCCCCGTGTTTACCTGTGCCAGCATCCAAAGCATTAGTGTGTAGCCATATATTTAATTTAGCCCCCCACTTTCTATCCCGTGTACCTGTGCCAGACAATCCCAGCATTAGTGTGTAAGCCATATATTATTTCACCCCAAACTTTTCTGCCCCGTGTACCTGTGCAGATCAGCATTAGTTTGTAGCTTATATATTAATTTAGGCCCCCCACTTTCTGCCCCGTGTACCTGTGCCATTTATCAAGCAATTAGTGTGTAGCCATATATTTATTTAGCCCGCACTTTCTGCCCCCGTGTACCAGGGGGGGGGTGTGATAGATTATTGTAGCCAATATTTTTATTTAGGCCCCCATTTTCTGCCCCGTGTACCTTGTCCAGTATCAAGCTTAGTTTGTAGCCATATATTTATTTAGCCCGCAACTTTCTGCCCCGTGTACCTGTGCAAAACATCCAGCATTAGTGTGTAGCCATATATTTATTTAGCCCCCACTTTCCTGTCCCGTGTACCTGTGCCAGTACACAGCATTAGTGTGTAGCCATATATTTATTTAGCCCCCACTTTCCTGCCCCGTGTAACTGTTCAGATCAAGCATAGTGTGTAGCCATATAATTTATTTGCCCCCACATTCTATCCCGTGTACCTGTGCCAGCATCCAGCATTAGTGTGTAGCCATATATTTATTTAGCCCCCACGGTTCTGCCCCGTGTACCTGTGCCAGCATCCAGCATTAAGTGTGTTAGCCATATATTTTATTTAGCCCGCACTTTCTTGCCCCGTGTACCTGTGCAAAACATCCAGCATTAGTGTGTAGCCATATATTTAATTTAGCCCCCACTTTCCGCCCCGTGTACCTGTGCAGTATCCAGCATTTTAGTGTGTAGCCATAATAATTCTATTTGCCCGCACTTTCTGCCCCGTGTAGCCGTGTGCCAGCATCCAGCATTAGTTTGTAGCATATATTTATTTAGCCCCCACTTTCTGTTCCGTGTACCTGTGCCTATCAAGCATTGTGTGTAGCCATTATTTATTTAGCCCCCACTTTCTGCCCCGTGTCCTGTGCCAGAATCAAGAATTCAGTGTGTAGCCAATAATTTATTTAGCCCCCACTTTCTGTCCCCGTGTACCTGTGGCCAGTATCAAGCATTAGTGTGTAGCCATAATATTTATTTAGCCCCCACTTTCTATCGTGTACCTGTGCCAGTATCAAGCATTAGTGTGTAGCCATATATTTATTTAGCCCCCACTTTCTATCCTGTGTACCTGTGCCAAGCATCCAGCCATTAGTGTGTAGCCATATATTTATTTTAGCCCCCACTCCCTATCCCGTGTACCTGTGCCAGCATCCAGCATTGTGTGTAGCCATATATTAATTTTAGCCGCCCACTTTCTGCCCCAGTGTACCTTGTGCCAGCATAACAGCATTAGTGTGTAGCCATATATTTATTTAGCCCCACGTTTCTGCCCCTCTACCTGTGCCAGCATCCACATTAAGTGCGTAAAAAAGCCCAATAAAAAAAAAAATATTTTTATTTAAGCCCCCACTTTTTGCCCCGTCTTACTGTGCAAGCAATCCAGCATTAGTGTGTAGCCATAATATTTATTTAGCCCCACTTTCTGCCCCGTGTACATGTTTCCAGCCTCAAAGCATTAGTGTGTAGCATATATTTATTTAAGCCCCCACTTTCTGCTCGTGTACCTGTTGCCAGCCATCCAGCATTAGTGTGTAGCCATATATTATATTTAGCCCCACTTTATGCCCGTTGTACCTGGGCCAGCATCAAGCATTAGTGTGTAGCCATATATTTTATTTAGCCCCCACTTTCCATCCCGTGTACCTGTGCCAGCATTAGTGTGTAGCCATTATATTTATTTAGCCCCACTTTAAGCCCCGTGTACCTGTGCCAGAATCCAGCATTAGTGTGTAGCATATATTACTTTAGCCACCACTTTTTCTGCCCGTGTACCTGTGCCAGCATCCAGAATTAGTGTGTAGCCATATATTTTATTTAGCCCCCCACTTTCTGCCCGTGTACCTGTGCAGCACCAGCAATTAGTGTGTGTCCATATATTTATTTTAGCCCCCACATTTCTGCCCATGTACCTGTGCCCAAGTATCCAGTAATTAGTGTGTGTCCATATATTTATTTAAGCCCCACTTCTGCCATGTATCCTGTGCCAGTATTCCAGTATTAGTGTGTAGCCTATATTTTATTTAGCCCCCCACTTTCTGCCCATGTACCTGTGCCAGTATCCAGTATTTAGTGTGTAGCCATATATTTATTTAGCTAACCACTTTCTGCCCATGTACCTGTGCCAGTATCACAGTATTAGCGTGTACCATATTTTATTTATTTGCCCCACTTTCCTGCCCATGTAACCTGTGCCAGTACCAGCCTTAGTGTGTAGCCCACTATATTTTATCTAGCCCCACTTTTCTGCCCATGTACCCTGTGCCAGTATCGCAGCATTAGTGTGTAGCCATATATTTAAATTTTAGCCGCCACTTTCTTGCCCCGTGTACCTGTGTCAGCATCCAGCATTAAGTGTGTTAGCCATATATTTATTTAGCCCCCCACTTTCTGCCCCGTGTACCCTGTGCAGTTATCCAGCATTGTGTGTAAGCCCATATATTTTATTTAGCCCCATTTTCTGCCCATGTACCGTGTGCCAAGTAACCAGCATTAGTGTGTAGCCCATATATTTATTTAGCCCCCACTTTCTGCCCATGTAACTGTGGCCAGTATCCAGCAATTAGTGTGGTATCAATATATTTATTTAGCCCCCACTTTCTGCCCCGTCGTACCTGTGCTGCATCCCAGCCATTAAGTTGTAGCCATATATTTTATTTAGCCCCCAACTATCTGCCCCGTGTACCTTGCTACAATCCAGCATTGAGTGTGTAAAGCCAATATATTTATTTAGCCCCCACTTTATGCCCGTGTACCGTGCTAGCATCAAGCATTAGTGTGAGCCATATATTTATTTTAGCCCCCACTATCTGCCCCGTGTACTGTGCTAGCATCAGCATTAGTGGTGTAAGCCATATATTTATTTAGCCCCCACTTATGCCCCGTGTACCTGTGCCAGCATCAAGCATTAGTGTGTAGCCATATAATTATTTAGCCCCCACTTTTTATGCCCCGTGTACCTGGCCAGCATCAAGCATTAGTGTGTAGACCATATATTTAAATTTAGCCCCCACTATCTGCCCGTGTACCTGTGACAGCATCCAGCATTAGTGTGTAGCCATATATTTATTTAGCCCCCACTTTCTGCCCCGGTCTACCTGTGCAGCATCAGCATTAGTGTGTAGCCATATTTTATTTAGCCCCCAACTTTATGCCCCGTGTACCTGTTGCCAGCAATCCAGCATTAGTGTGTAGCCAATATTTTATTTGCCCCCATTTATGCCCGTGGTACCTGTGCCAGCAATCAAGCGCATTAGTGTGTAGCCATAATATTTTATTTAGGCCCCACTTCTGCCCATGTACCCTGTGCCAGCATCGCGAATTAGTGTTGTAGCCATATATTTATTTAGCCCCACTTTCTGCCCAATGTACCTTTGGCCAGCATCCAGCATTAGTGTGTGTCCATATATTTATTTAGCCCCAACTTTCTGCCCCGTGTACCTGTGCCATGCATTCAGCATTAGTGTGTAGCATATATTTAATTTAGCCCCACTTTTCTGCCCAATGTACCTGTGCCGCATCAAGCATTAGTGTGTAGCCAATAATATTTATTTTTAGCCCCCACTTTCTGCCCATGTAACCTGTGCCAGTATCCAGGCATTAGCGTGTAGCCATATTTTATTTAGCCCCCACTTTTCCGCCCATGTAACCTGTGCCAGCATCCAGCATTAAGTGTGTAGCCATAATTTTATTTAGCCCCCACTTTCTGCCCATGTACCTGTGCCAGTATCCAGCATTAGCGTGTAGCCATACTATTTTATTTAGCCCCCACTTTCTGCCCATGTACCTGTGCCAGTATCCAGCATTAGTGTGTAGCCATATATTTACATTTAGCCCCCCTTTCTGCCCATGTAGCCTGTGCCAGTATCCAGCATTAGTGTGTAGCCATAAATTATTAGCCCCATTTTTTTTTTTTTCTTTCCTGCCCCGTGTACCTGTGCCAAGCATCCAGCATTAGTGTGTAGGCCATATATTTATTTTAGCCCCAACTTTCTGCCCCGTGACCCTGTGTCAGCATCCAGCAATTAGTGTGTAGCCATATATTATATTTAGCCCCCACTTATGCCCCGTGTACCTGTGTCAGCATCCAGCATTAGTGTGTAGCCATATATTGTAATTTAGCCCCCATCTTTATGCCCCGTGTACCTGGCCAGCATCCAAGCATTAGTGTGTAGGCCAATATATTTATTTAGCCCCACTTTAATGCCCGTGTACCTGTTGCAGCATCCAGCATTAGTGTGTAACCATATATTTATTTCGCCCCCACTTTATGCCCCGTTGTACCTGTTGGCCAGCATCCAGCAATTAGTGTGTACCATATATTTATTTACGCCCCACTTTCTTGCCCATGTACCTTTGCCAGCATCCAGCATTAGTGTGTAGCGCCATATAATTTATTTAGCCCCCAGCTTTCGCCCATGTACCTTTGCCAGCATCCAGCATTAGTGTGTGTCCATATATTTATTAGCCCCCACATTTCTGCCCATTGTACCTTTGCCAGCATCCAGCATTAGTGTGGTAGCCATATATTTTATTTAGCCCCACTTTCTTGCCCATGTACCTTTGCCAAGCATCCAGCATTAGTGTGTACATATATTTATTTAGCCCCCACTTTCTGCCCATGTACCTGTGGCCAGCATCCCAGCATAGTGTGTAGCCATATATTTATTTAGCCCCCGCTTTCCATCCCGTGTACCTGTCTCAGCATCCAGCATTAGTGTGTAGCCATATATTTTATTTAGCCCCACTTTTCTGCCCCGTGTACCTGTGCCAGCATCAGCATTAGTGTGTAGCCATATATTTATTTAAGCCCCAACTTTCCATCCCGTGTCCTTGCCAAGCATCCAGCAATTAGTGTGTATGCCATATATTTTATTTAGCCCCCACTTTCTGCCCCGTGTACCTGTGCCAGCATCCAGCATTAGGGTGTAAGCCATATTTTATTTAGCCCCCCACTTTCTGCCCCGTGTACCTGTGCCAGCATCCAGCATTAGGGTGTAGCCTATATTTTTTGGAGCCCCCCCACTTCTGCCCGTGTACCTGTGCTAGCATTCCCCAGCAATTAGTGTGTGGCCATATATTTTAATTTAGGCCCCAGCCTTTTCTGCCCCGTGTACCTGTGCCAGCATTCCAGCCATAGTGTGTGGCCATATATTTATTTAGCCCCCACTTTCTGGCCCGTGTACTGTGCCAGCATCCAGCATTAGTGTGTAGCCAATATATTTATTTAGCCCCACTTTCTGCTCCGTGTACCTGTGGCCAGCAATCCCAGCATTAGTGGTGTAGCCCCATATATGTTATTTATAACTTCACTTTCTGCCCCGTGTACCTGTTGCCAGCATCGCAGCAAATTAGTGTGTAGCCATATATTTATTTAGCCCCCACTTTCTGCCCGTTCCTACCTGTGCCAGCATCCAGCATTAGGTGTGTAGCCATATATTTAATTTGGCCCCCACTTTCTGCCCCGTGGTACCTGTGGCCTAGCATCCAAGCATTAGTGTGTAGCCATATATTTATTTAAGCCCCACTTTTCTGCCCGTCTACCTGTGCCAGCATCCAGCATTAGTGTGTAGCCATATATTTATTTAGCCCCCACTTTCTGCCCCGTCTACCTGGTGCATCCCCCAACCAACAAACCCAAGCAATCCAGATTAAGTGTGGTAGCCATATATTTTTTAGCCCCCACTATCTGTGCCCCGTGTACCCTGTTGCCCAGCCTCCAAGCATTAGTGTGTAGCCATATATTTATTTAGCCCCCACTTATCTGCCCCCGTGACCTGTGCCAGCATCCAGCATTAGTGTGTAGCCATATATTTATTTAGCCCCCTGTTATGCCCCGTGTACCTTGTGCCAGCATCCTCGCATTAGTGGTGTGTCGCATATATTTAATTTAGCCCCCACTTTCTGCCCAATGTAAACCTGTGCCAAGTAACTCCAGTATTAGTGTGTGTCCATATATTTAATTTTAGCCCCACTAATCTGCCCCGTGTACCTGTGCCAGCATCCAGCATTAAGTGTGTGCCCATATATTTATTTAGCCACATTTCTGCCCATGTAACCTGTGCCAGCATCCAGCATTTAGTGTGGTGTCCATATATTTATTTAGCCCCACTTTCTGCCCATGTCGCCTGTGCCAGCTCCAGCAATTAGTGTGTGTCATATATTTATTTAGCCCCACTTTCTGCCCATGTACCTGTGCCACATCCAGATTAATGTGTGTGTCCATATATTTATTTAGCCCCCACTTTCAATCCGTGTCCTGTGGCCAAGCATCCAGCATTAGTGTGTAGCCATATATTATTTAGCCCCCACTTTCCTGCCCATGTACCTGTCCAGTAAATCCAGTATTAGTGTGTAGCCATATATTTTATTTAGGCCCCCACTTTTTCCTGCCCCGTGTACCTGTGCGCATCCCTAGCATTAGTGTGTGCCATATATTTATTTAGCCCGCCACATTTCTGCCCCATAGTACGCTGTGCCACCCAGCAATCCAGCATTAAGTGTGTAGCCATATATTTTATTTTAGCCCACTTTATGGCCCCCGTGTACCTGTGCCAGCATCAAGCATTAGTTGTGTAGCCCATAATTTATTTAGGCCCCACTTTCTGCCGTGTACCTGTGCAGCATCCAGCATTAGTGTGTAAGCATATATTTAATTTTAAGCCCCACTTTTCTGCCCGTGTACCTGTGCCGCAATCACGCATTAGTGTGTAGCCATATATTTCTTTAGCCCCACTTTCTGCCAATGTACCTGTGCAGCATCCAGCATTACAGTGTGTACCATATATTTATTTAGCCCCCCACTTTCTGCCCCGTGTAACCTGTGTCAGCATCCAGCATTTAGTGTGTAGCCATATATTTATTTAGCCCCCACTTGTCCACTCTGTGTACTGTGCCAGCATCCAGCATTAGTGTGTAGCTATATTTATTTAGCCCCCACTTTCTGCCCCGTGGTACCTGTGTCGCATCCAGCATTAGTGTGTAGCCATATATTTATTTACGCCCCACTTTCTGCCCCGCTGTACCTGTGCCAGCATCCAGCATTGTGTGTAAGCCATATATTTATTTAAGCCCCCAACTTTCCATTCTGTGTACCTGTGCCAGCATCAAGCATTAGTGTGTAGCCATATATTTATTTAGCCCCCACTTTCCATTCTGTGTCCTGCTGTGGCCAGCAATCCCAGCATTAGTGGTGTAGCATATATTTATTTAGCCCACTTTCTGCCCCGTGTACCCTGTGCCAGCATCAAGAATTAGTGTGTTAGCCATATACTTTATTTAGCCCCCACTTTCTGCCCATGTACCTGTGCCAGCATCTCGCATTAGTGTGTGTCCATATATTTAATTTACCCCACTTTCTGCCATGTACCTGTGCCAGCATCCAGAATTAGTGTGTAGCCATAATATTTATTTTTAGCCCCTCTTCCATCCCGTGTACCTGTGACAGCATCCAGCATTAGTGTGTGTCCCATATATTTATTTAAGCCCCCACTTTCTGTCCCCGTGTACCTGTGCAGCATCCAGAATTAGTGTGTAGCCAATATAATTTTATTTAGCCCCCTCTTTCCATCGCCGTGTACTGTGACAGCATCCAGCATTAGTGTGTAGCAATATTTATTTAGCCCCCACTTTCTGCCCATGTCCTGTGGCAGCATCCAGCCTTAGTGTGAAAGCCCATATATTATTTAGCCCCCACTTTCTGCCCATGTACCTGTGCCAGCATCCAGCATTAGTGGTGTGTCCATATATTTATTTAGCCCGCCTCTTTCCATCCCGTGTACCTGTGACAGCATCCAGCATTTAGTGTGTGTCCATATATTTATTTAGCCCCCATTTCTGCCATGTACCTGTGCGCAGCATCCAGAATTAGTGTGTAGCCAATATTTATTTAGCCCCCTCTTTCATCCCGTGTACCTGTGACAGCAATCCAGCATTATGGTGTGTCCATATATTTTATTTACCCCAACTTTCTGCCCATGTACCCGGTGCCAGCATCCAGCATTGAAGTGTGTAGCCATATATTTATTTAGCCCCCACTTTCTGCCATGTACTGTGGCAGCATCAACATTAGTGTGTAGCCATATATTTATTTAGGCCCCCACTTTCTGCCATGTACCTGTGCCAGTATACAGCATTAGCGTGTAGCCATATATTTATTTAGCCCCCACTTTCTGCCCCATGTTACCTGTGCCAGTATCGCAGCATAGTGTGTAGCCATATATTTATTTAGCCCCACTTTCTGGCCCATGTACCTGTGCCAGTATCCAGCATTAGTGTGTCGCCCAATATTTTATTTAGCCCCACTTTCTGCCCCGTGTACCTGTGCCCAGCATCCCAGCATTAGGGTGTAGCCCCATATATTTATTTAGCCCCCACTTTTGCCCCGTGTACCTGTGCAGCATCCAGCATTAGTGTTGTGGGCATATATTTTATTTAGCCCCCACTTTCCTGCCCGTGTACCTGTGCCAGCCCCTCCAGCATAGTGTGTAGCCATATATTTATTTAGCCCCCCCACTTCTGCTCCGTGTACCTGTGCCAGCATCCATAGCATTAGTTGTAGCCATATATTTATTTATAACTCACTTTCTGCCCCGTTGTAGCCTGTGCCAGCATCCAGCCTTAGTGTGTAGCCATATATTTATTTAGCCCCCACTTTCTGCCCCGTCTACCTGTGCAGCATCCAGCATTAGTGTGTAGCATATATTTATTTAGCCCCATTTCTGCCCCGTCTACTGTGGCAGCAATCCACATTAGTGTGTAGCCATATATTTATTTTAGCCCCCACTTTCTGCCCCGTTGTACCTGTGGCCAGCAGTCCGCTTAGCGTGTGTCCCCATATTTTATTTAGCCCGCCACTTTCTGCCCCATGTCCTTGGGTTTTTTTTTTTTTGGGGGGGGCCAGCATCCAGCGCTTAGTGTGTAGCCATAATATTTATTTAGCCCACTTTCTGCCTCATGTACTGTGGCCACCAATCCAGCAGTTAGTGTGTGTCCATATATTTATTTAGCCCACTTTCTGGCCCATGTAACTGTGCCAGCATCCAGCATTAGTGTGTGTCTCATATATTTATTTAGCCCCCGACTTTCTGCCATGTACCTGTGGCCACATCCAGCAATTAGTGGTAGCCATATATTTATTTAGCCCCACTTTCTGCCCATGTACCCTGTGCCAGCATCCAGCATTAGTGTGTGTCCATTAAATATTCTATTTAGCCCCACTTTCCTGCCCATGGTACCTGTGCCAGCATCCAAGATTAGTGTGTAGCCATATATTTAATTAGGCCCGCCCACTTTCTGCCCATGTACCCTGTGCCAGCATCCAGCATTGTGTGTAGCCATATATTTATTTACCCCACTTTCTGCCCATCGTACTGTGCCAGCATCCAGCATCTAGTGTGTGTCACATATATTTATTTAGCCCGCCACCTTTCCAATCCCGTGTACCTGTGGCAAGCATCCACGCATTAAAAAGGAGGATGCT